>NC_090740.1:105829183-105834981 GCF_036898095.1 Palaemon carinicauda | reverse complement strand
CTTCCTTTTCAAGGCCGTGTCAACGGGTTCTTGCCACAAAATGTGGAGTCATGGATTTCATCCGTTGATGCCCATTTAAATGCCAAACAAATCGTAGATCCTTTTGTACAATTACAAGAAGCTAAAAGTTTTATAGATTTTTCTAAGGGGGATGCGAGTGCGTATTTAAGAGGTGTTTCATTTCAGGAAGCAGTTACTTGGGATGATTTCAAAGTTAGGTTACGCGCGATCTATGGGGGTGAAGAAGCTTTGGATGTAGTGTTAACGTTACGAAATACACTTAATCAAGCCACTATGAATCGGCTTAATGTTGTTGAGAGAGCAGCTCTCATAGCTGATAGGCTTAACGAATATCAGGACATTTTAGGTAATTCCACTTGGGTTACTAACGATAATATCTCCGTGAAAGATTTTTTACGATTAATGTATTTAACTTGCATGACACTTATGTTGCCTGAAGCTTTAGTGCGGTGCTTTGATAAGAAGTTAATGCCTGCAAGTACGGAATTGGATGTCTATAAACAGATAAAGAAGCACATGTCCAAGTGTCCAGATCTCGATCCCGTGTTAACTCAAGTTTTTGCTAAGAATGAAACAAAACCACAAACAGTGAACGTAATTAATAATCCAGTAGCGGGGAGTGACGTGTTACAACTGCAAACGTCAAGGTCACATAAGCGCAGACTGTAGAACGAAATTTTGTTCAGTTCACAACACAGGATCACATTCTTATAGTCAATGTTACGCGCGTAAGACACAACAATATCCTAGAAATACACAGTCAATTCCACAGTCAGTTCCATATGGAAATAAAAAGAAAAATCCTCATTTTAACAATAAGAAGAAACAACAAAATGTCAATGCAGTTCAGAGTCCGAAACAAACAAACACTTCTTCAAATATCGCTGAGCCTGGGCCGTCAAACCAGACCTCGCAAAGTCAGCCTAATTTCAGAATGTGCAGAACAAAGCAGATACCACATAGTTAACTCTAGAGGGGAAGAGAGTGATGTTGGGTCAAGGTCATTTATGTCAACATCAATAGTAATGAATAATCAATTTAATGTTTTATCAGATAATTGTGAGACAATAGATTTTCCTATGAAACACACGGCCGAATTAAGTAAAACAGTGCATGCTCCCGTAGATTTGCAACGAATTCATACAATAATAAGCCAAAATGAGTTACGGCCAACCTTATATGCTGTAAATTTAGAACACAAATCCTTTACGTTATTTTTTGACTCTGGTAGTCCACGTAATATTATGGATTTGAAGACGCATCATTTGTTGTTTTCGAACTTTCCGATTGAAAAATCAGGAATCAGACTTTCAGGTATAGGAAATAATGAATTAAACGTCATAGGCATAACTCATATTCAGTTCAGAGTCGGTAATCGCACGTTTGCCGATACATTTGTTGTTGTGAAAAACATTAATATGTATCCAGCTGTAATTATAGGATACCCATCTATGGGAAATCAAAACATTATCTTAGCTCCTGCAAAGCATGGCGTGTATATCAAAGGGAAATTCTATAAGTCTTCTAATACTTTAAAGTCTGTTTTGGATAATAAGGAGACGACAAATGTAACCGTAACGTACGTTGAAGAACCAATAACTTGTCTCACTAATAAAGAAATAATACACGCGACCCAGCAGAATTCTCGTTCACCCGTAATATCATCTTGCACGCAATATATCGAACCAAACATACCTTCGAATTTAATAGTGCAAATAAAGAAAACACTACCGGGATCTGAAATATTAATCCTTTCCGATACTTTGAAAACCAACGGATTGTCTGTCACACAAGCTATTTATACAGTAGGCTCACATCAGCAATGTAATATCGAAGTCTGTAATCATTTAAATAACACTTTAGTAATTCACAAAAATCAACATATCTTGGATGTAGAAGTTTATAAACATCGTATTCTTACCGTTGCTGAAATCAATCACTCTCAATCAGTTGCGGATGAATCCCTTTTACGATCTATTAAAAATAAAATCAGTAAGGACATTCAAGACGAAGAAATTCAGCAGAAAATTTTTGAACTTTTAAATAAATATACAGATGTCTTTTCCACTACGGATGGATCCTTAGGGAAAACAGATGTGATCGAGCATCAAATAAGGTTAAAAGACAAACAGAAAATTATATATGTACCCTCGTACAGACTCCCTATGAAATTCCAGAATGAAATAAATGATGAAGTAGGTAAAATGTTAGAGGAAGGAGTCATTAGAAAATCAAATAGCCCTTATAATTTTCCTTTAATAGTTGTACCGAAAAAAGATCGAACATGGCGTATCTGTGTCGACTTTCGTCGTCTAAACGAGGAAACGATCCCTGATCGATTCCCAGTGCCATGTACTGACGATATTTTGTCTTTGTTAGGTCAGAATAAATATTTTACCAGTTTGGACTTACTTAAAGGCTTTCACCAGATATCATTAGAAGAAGATAGTATCCCATACACAGCCTTCAGCACAGCCAGGGGACATTATGAATTTTTACGGATGCCTTTTGGTTTACGTTGTGCTCCTATAACATTTACAAGAATGATTAACATAGTGTTTGGAGACTTGTTAGGGGATATATTGCATGCCTATATGGATGATCTTGTAATCTTTTCCAACACCTTAGAAGAACATCTACGTAAGTTAGAACTAGTACTACAGAGATTAAGACAACATAACTTAAGGGTAAAGATTAGTAAGTGTGAATTTTTCAAAACAGAATTAGTATATTTGGGTTTCATGGTGTCAAGCCAAGGTCTTAAAGTAGTCCATGATAAGGTGTCGGCTATACGTAATTTTCCCATACCTACTAATGTCAAGGGAATACAGCAATTTCTGGGTTGTAGTGGATATTACAGGCGTTTTATACGCAACTATTCAATAATAGCCGCTCCTTTAACTGATCTTACGAAGAAGGGCGTAGATTTCATATGGTCTGAGCAACATCAACAGGCGATTAATACTTTGAAAGATGAACTGTGTAGTTCTCCTATCTTAAAATTTCCTGACTTCGGTAAGGAATTCTTCATTGCAACAGACGCCTCAGACTTAGGAGTGGGAGGGGTATTGCTTCAGCAATATGATAAACAGTTTTTCCCGATAGCTTTCTATTCTCGAAAATTGAGAACTTCCGAAAGTAAATATGCAGTAATAGACAAGGAAGGACTAGCTATTGTTAATTCGCTAGTGCATTTTAAGTTCATAATTTACGGTTATCCCGTTAAGGTTCTTACTGACCATAAACCACTAACAGAGTTCTTTAAAGGCTTCAATCACAGCCCTAAACGAACTCGGTGGCATTTAATCATTCAAGATTTTGGCGCAAGAATCGGGTATTTACCTGGGAAAGCAAATATCATTGCGGATGCATTATCACGCAACCCCGTGTCATCTTGTACGGAGTCTTTAGCTGAATTAATAGATATATCAACATCCATGCCTATTGTAAAAACAATATCTGAACAAGAAGATTTAGGCTGGAGTGCTGAATTGTTACAGACTGAGCAAAGAAAAGATCAGAAAATAGAAACAATTATAAATGCTTTGAAAGGCAATCATAAAGAAAAAGAATATATAAAGTATAAGCAGCAGAATTATGTAATCAAAGATAATATTCTGTGTAGGACTGTGACAAGGAAAAACCGCAATACACCACATGTAACTAACGACCAGGTAGTAGTACCAAACTCACTTGTTTCCACTGTCCTGAATTGGTTGCATTCAAATCCATTACATGGACACCCTGGGTTCTCATTAATGTCACAGAAAGCCAAATCATTGTTTTATTGGCATACAATGCTTACAGATATAAAAAGACACATAGCTAATTGTCGCACATGTCAGGAAAACAAAGGGCATACGAAAACACCTGTTAGCTTAGGAACTTATCCTGTTCCCAATCAACCCTTTGAAAGAATACATTTAGATTTGTTAACAGGATTTTACGAGTCAGACAGAGGGAATAAGCACCTCTTAGTAATTATAGATGCTTTAACTCGATATACAGAACTAATAGCGCTTAAAACTAAAACTGCGATTGAATGCGCTAGGAAGTTTTACGAGTGTTACATTTGTAAACATGGAATTCCACACATGATAATCTCAGACTCGGGTGGTGAATTTAATAATCACTTTCTTACCTCATTGTGTGAATTCCTCAAAATAAAGAAGATCAATACCATGATATATCACCCAGAGTCGAATGGGCTAGTGGAAAGAGCAAATAGGAAGATATTAAATATATTAAGGGTAACACTAGGGGGATCAGACCCCAACTGGGATATTGCAATACCGGCGGCACTGAGTACTCTGAATCATTCATATCATATATCAATTAAAATGTCACCGCATGAAGCATTGTATGGTACCCCAGTTAGAACACCTTTCCATGTATTAACGCCTACAACTAATCTATCAAATCCTTTAAAAGAATGTATAAATGCAAGTATAAGTCGATATGATATCCTTCGAAAGAATTTAGAAGAATCACAAATCATAATGAAAAGGAATCATGATAAAATAGCGAAACCAACTAAAACATATACCGTGGGTGATAACATCTATATTCAAATCAATGTCAGAAAAGGGCTCAACTATAAACTAACACCTAAGTTTGAAGGCCCATTTAACATTTTGGAAATATTAACGGCCAATAGGTTTAGAATTCAAAATGTAGCCCAACCCACGGATGAGAGAATAGTACCATTGTCTCACATAAGAAATTAAAAAGAAGTGAGGAAAATTTTAATTTTAATTTAAAAGTTTTCTTTTTAATACAGGAGTAATTACATATATTTTTTCTCGTTACAGGTTTCCAAGATGAATTTTTTGTTGTTGGGAGTGATATTGTTCGCTCAGACATTTTTTTCGTATGGGATGAGTTCTAAGACTAAGAATATATATTTTAAATATGGAAATATAGTTGAAAGACAAGAAGACATTTTTATTACATCAACCAACGTAATTGTCGAAGTGCATATGCAAGCAATTTTTCTTCAAGAGAATGATGTCACTAGCTTAAGAACCGCCATTTCAAGGTTTTCTGCATCATTGGATGAGTTGCATAGGAGACATTTTCATTTGACTACTAAGAGTTTGCTTAGCTCAACATTAAAAGTTGCAGAGATGCTATCTGATGACATAAAGAATAAGACTGGAGAGACAGGATCTTTGGCTTATGACCTTTTGATGTGGACTGTAGGACACGAACAAAAAGAAAGACGGAATCCGTTCATTTATGCTGCATTAAGCATCTTTGGGTCTGTTGCAAGTTTAGGTTTAGGACTTTCCAATCGTCTTAAAATTAGTAATCAAAATAAGAAAATTGAGTTCTTGACTCATAAAGATGAATTGATTATGTCAGAACTAAGGGATCAGTTAGCTTCAATCAATAAAATTATGGATTTGTTAAATGAACATTCAGATAATATCGTTCAAATTATGGAAGTACAGGATTTGTTAGCAACATTAACGTATTATGATTCAAAGATAGATCACATACATAACAGAATTGCACATTTCATTGAGAAATCCAAGGATTATGTAGAAGCTATCACGTTAGCAACTAAAGGTGTATTGTCGCCCCATTTGTTGCCTATACGTTACTTAAAATTAGTTCTGGAGAACACTAGGGATAAACTAGGCTATGTTCCTTTGTTAGACGAACATAGGTTAGAATTTTATTACAGCCTAATTACAGTAAACGTAGATAATAACAAGATTAGGATTACAATTCCCTTTGATTCTTCTGATGCCTGGCAATCTTACAGGATATCA
>NC_090740.1:105819183-105824183 GCF_036898095.1 Palaemon carinicauda | reverse complement strand
TAATTGTCTTTGAAATATAATGATATTTTTGGTTCCTACACTTACCTTCATAGTTCAAGATTTCAAGATTCCATATAGTGTAACCGGTTCCTGAATTATTACTCATTGATATAATTGCTGTTAAGTCGTATCCCGATTGAAAATCTAAGGCATGAGTTTCGTGGAACCTGACCGCAAATTTTCCAATGCCCTCTTTAAAATTGTGTGTGCAGATTGGTTATATTTTTTTAAAACGTTATTTATAAAATTCTACTGCTTAAAAAATCTGGACATATTGAGATATATGAAATATATTTATAAAACTGATAACTAGTCTTTTTTTTTTTTTTATTTTGTATTAAGCATTTCCCCTTCGGAGAAAATATAAAAAAAATGCTTGGGAACACAAAATATTTCAAACCATACTTTAATCTTAGTTTTTCAGAATTAAGAGAGGAAATAAAACTTAATCTGCATGTAAGTATATATACTTTTTGTTTTTAAACATATCATTGAATTTCCTTTATCCAAAAGAATAAGGCTGATTTATCTCAAAAGAAAGTTTATTTCTCTGAAAACGAATCGACCAATTTGGTTTTTTATTATTTATTCCCCGTAATGTAGTTGTATAACAGAACACAGTCCTATGCGTTGAACTGCGTGTCCTGCCAAAAAAAAAAAAAATAAATAAAAAATAAAATAAAATAAAAAAGTAGCTTTTAGTGGGTCTACAGTTGAGGACGAAATTGTGAAGAGAGAGAGAGAGAGAGAGAGAGAGAGAGAGAGAGAGAGAGAGAGAGAGAGAGAGAGAGAGAGAGAGAGAGAAATTAATTTTTGGAAGAATCAGGGGATTTTAGTAATATACTGTATATGAACTAAATTCCTCTGTAATTTGAAAGTCTAAGTTCATAATATTCCAGTTCGCTACTGCATTTTCATTGGCATTCTAAACTCTCTCTCTCTCTCTCTCTCTCTCTCTCTCTCTCCTCTCTCTCTCCTCTCTCTCTCTCTCTCTCTCTTCACAATTTCGAAAATGCACATGAATGAACAAATATATAGATCAAAGTTTTATTTTAATGTCTCAATTAGGATCAATACCTCAATAAAAAATATTCTGAGTTAATTTCTTGTCCCCGAATCCCCCCATATCCTCTGGTGATCTTCTCCTCTTCCTTCCTCCAGAATTTCTCTTTGTTTCCTCTCCTCTTGCTCGTCCCTTTTTAAACATTTCTTCATTTTCTCCATGAATCAAATTCCAGAAGACGTTCCCCTCCATTTTCAAAAGAAAAGGAGTTTCCGACCATAATGAATATCTCAAATAAGTCCACGGATATTTTCATGCGAGGAATAGATTTAATTATATATGGTCATTAAAGCATTTCTTTAATGTAGCTATTGAATCACGCTATGAAGTAATATGGGCAAATAATCCTTCGATAGACAATTTTAAACACTTTCAGGCTAATGCTTTATTCATTTTCTCGCCAACTTTTCTTAGACGTGATATAAGTTGGAATTAGCAAAATGTCAATTTTTCGTGGACTTATTCTTTAAAAGATAAAATCTTTGTGTACATCCAAAAATGTAATTCTTTATAAAGCAAACCTCTTTAAAAAAAAAAAGGTGAAAATTAAAAATCTTGTAAAGCGCATCAATGTTCATCTTAAAAAGATCCGTTTCTTATGATGAAAAGTTCAGACAAAGACATTTCCCTTCGATAAAAAATAACCCATATTGGTTAAAAAGCTAACATAGCCTTTAGTTCTATTCGTATCTACGCGACTATTCCCTACGGCTTAATATTTTGAGTTCTTTGACAAATTCTTCACCAACATATATCCCCTGAACGGATATCCAGTCAAGATACAATGCAAATGATCTCTCTCTCTCTCTCTCTCTCTCTCTCTCTCTCTCTCTCTCTCTCTCTCTCTGCATTTACCAACACATATACTACTTTTGTACCAGATCTCCATTTGTGATAGCATTCATTCCCCAATCTTACTTAGCCGTCGCTAGAATATAGAACAGTTTCGCCCGTTCTCATATAATATCCTTTTAACATTAAGTCTTTTATTATAGTATTGTAAATAAATAGAACACAAAACCTACAGAGAAATATAAATCAGCTATTCTAATAAAATGTGATAAAGATTAACTTGAATTAATTTTGTGAATAATTGTGTGCAAGTTTTTGGGAAATATGTCACATGTTCAGGAATTAGTACAGTTGAATTCATATATAAAATGTGACCAACACAAAGCAAAGTCGAACAACAAATATAAAACACGTGAAAAAGATAACTCTTTACGCTTTGTCAGTATTTTCACGAACACACGCATAGTACCCCCTTTATATATATATATATATATATATATATATATATATATATATATATATATATATATATATATATATATATATATATATATCGATATGTATGTCTTTATAGCTCCTAATCCCTGTATGTGTTTTATACTGTGAGATTAATGACCTTTTTAAGAGTACTATGACTGTCGTGTCCATGCTTATGTGAGACACATGCCTACCTCCAAATGCTATGTCAGCACTGTGTAGCTTGAAGAAGTACATGAACCTGTTAACATTTTTGAATGAGATATTGTTCTTAGAATTTTTATATGATTGTATGTAAAAAATATACAAAGGGCATATGAAGAAAACTATGAGTGGCAGTTTGAAATTTGTTTGCTGGCATGTGTACTGACGATAATAGTCGAGAGGTAAACGAATTTAGCAACGTGTGTGCTGGACTTCTAATCAAATTAGCCTTAAAAATATGAAAACACTGCACGATGTGATGTTTTTTTCATATATATAATGTTATTTCCTATGCATCTGTAACTTTATCAGAAGGGACCGTAATTAAAAAAAAAAAAAAAAAAAAAAGATAATGTAGATCTCTTCCTTATCAAAATAACTCACTTAATTGTCTTTTGAAATATTAGGATATTTTTTGTTTCTACACTCACCTTCTTAGTTCAAGATTTTCATTCATTGATATTATTGCTGTTAAGTCGTATTCCTAATGAAGATATAGCGCCATTAGTTTCATGGAACCTGACCGCAAATTTTCCTATTAGCTTCATGAAATTGAATATGCAGATAGCGTATATTTCTGAAACGTTATTTATGAAATTCTACTGGAAGTGTTGAGAATAGGAAATATATCTTTACAGTGAATAACTATTTATTTTTTTTCTATTTTTTTTATCTATTTATTCATTAATTTTCTAAGAGCCTTTTTTTCTTTGAAACATTTACCCTACGGAGAAAATATTAATAAAACTGCAGGGATACATACATTTTTTCAAACTATGCCTCATTCTTAGTTTTTCAGAATTAACAGATGAAATTAGATTTTGATGTGCGTGAGAGTATATATGATAGTTTTTCTGTTAACGAATAGAATATTATCGGATTTTCTTTATTCAAAAGAATGAGGTTGATTTATTATTTTTTTTTCAAAGAACGTGTATTTTTCTGAAAAGAATCATCCTTTTAGTATTTTTATGTTTATTTCCAGTAATGTAGTTTTATAACTGAATACAGTTGTATACGTTGAGTTGCCGATCATTCAAATTTATATGATTAATAATAATAGTAAAAAAAAAAAAACCGAAATTAAGAACCCAATTCACTTGTAGCCGGTCTAAAGTAGAGGACGAAATTGTGAGATTCGGTGTAATAGATTACATTTCCACTCAAGAGAACAAGAGATCAAAAGGTAACTGGGTACGAGAGAGAGAGAGAGAGAGAGAGAGAGAGAGAGAGAGAGAGAGGAGGAGAGAGAGAGAGAGAGAGAGAGAGAGAGAACTAGTTTTATTACAATCGGGAAATTTTAGTAATCTATAGGACACAAATTCCCTCTGCAATTCGAGCGCCAAAGTTCATAATATTCCAGTTCAATATTTGCATTTATATTGGTATTCTGAACTCTCTCTCTCTCTCTCTCTCTCTCTCTCTCTCTCTCTCTCTCTCTCTCTCTCTCTCTCTCTCTCTCTCTCTCTCTCTTAATCCTTCTAAGAAATCATATTATTACAGTTACGGTTCCATGAGATTCGAAACCGAACTTAAATAAACAAATAGAGAGATCAAGGTTTTATTTTGATGTCCCAATGAAGATCAATGCCTCACTAATAAACGTCTGAGTTAATTTCCTGTCCCCAATCACCATTTCCTCTGGCGACCCTCTCCTCTTCTCTCCTCCAGAATTCCTCTTTGTCTCTTCTCCTCGTGCTCCTTCTTTTTTAAAGATTTCGTCATTTTCTTCATGAATTCTATTCCAGAAGATGTTCCTTTCTCTTTTCAAAGGAAAAGGAGTTTCCGACCACTTATGATATCTCAAAATAAGTCCACGGATATTTTCATGCAAGAGATAGATTTAAATAAATATGACCATTCAAGCATTTTTTTAATGTAGCTATTGAACCACGCTATGAAGTAATAAGGGCAAAAATTCTTCGATAGATCAATTTAAACACTTTCAGGATAACGCTTAATCAACTTTCTCTCTAACTTTTCTTTGATTTGATATAAGGTAGAATTAGTAAAATGTCAATGTTTCCTAGACTCCATTAAACTTTAAAGATAAAAACTTTGTGTACATCCCAAAATATAATTTGACATGAAACAAACTTCTTTAAAAAAAAAAGGGGGGGGGGGGGGGAGATTTTAAAGCATCTAAAAGGTTCATCTAATAATGGTCCATTTCTTACGATTGAAAAATTAGACAAAAAAATTTCTCTTCGATAAAGATTTACCCATACTGACTAAAAAAGTAACTTTGCCTTGATTTCTTTTCGTATCTACAAGTCTATTCCCTGATGTATCATATTTCAAGTCCTTCGAAATATTGTTCAACAACTTCTATCCCCTGAAGTGATATCAAATCAAGATACAATGCAAATGATCACTCTCTCTCTCTCCTCTCTCTCTCTCTCTCTCCTCTCTCTCCTCCTCTCTCTCTCTCTCTCTCTCTCTCTCTGCATTTATCAACACATAT
>NC_090740.1:105801671-105814171 GCF_036898095.1 Palaemon carinicauda | reverse complement strand
GTATGAAATTAGGTTCTAGAAAAAAAATCATAAAAAAATACAAAATAAAAAAAACATTTTGTATTTTAAGTGTTGAATAAATGAAAACTATTATTAAGGGGAACATAATTAGCATTGATACGTTTTTTATATCTGCCGTCGCTCTCTCTCTCTCTCTCTCTCCTCTCTCTCTCTCTCTCTCTCTCTCTCTCTCTCTCTCTCTCTCTCTCTCTCTCTCTCTCTCTCATTCCATTATCATGTCTCTCGATCAACAGTACCCTCACATATTTAAATTAGGTCATTCACTCTAGTCATACTCCCTTGTAATTTCAAATGTGAGATATAACAATGCTCTCTCTCTCTCTCTCTCTCTCTCTCTCTCTCTCTCTCTCTCTCTCTCTCTCTCTCTCTCTCTCTCTCTCTCAATCAAGACGTAGAATCTTGCCAGCATATCATCTTGTATTATTCTAATTTGCCTAGTAATAATCCAAAATTGTAAAGTTAATATATCATTGCAAAGTTGAAGAATTTTATCAGGGATTAGCGTTAACGAAGGGAACCGAGAAGGGAGGGAACTGCTTGTCTTTCTCTTTGAACAATCATTATAAACTTTTCAATTTACTGCACCCTCGTTCACCGGGCTTTCAAGGGTGCGATTCTGGAAGTAGGCAATGCCACCATTCTTAAGATATGGCTGTAACAGTAGAAATATCAATAGGAATTGCTAAACTTTCTCGTTTTTATTTCATTTTTTTTCTTGAAGTTCAATGCAATTTTACTTTTTCATTCATAAATAGTCAAGGTCTTTTGTTTTTCCAGAGCCAAAACTGTAAGTTTTTTATTACCTCTGCATGAGGGTGCCCATTCCACAAACATGTCGGTAATATGAAAGACGATTGACACAGAAAAGCGAGGTATTAAGACCATACAAAACATCCTAAACTTCCTTTAAAGTACCTTAATTCTGATTGCTTTTTAAAACAACCGGTGATAAGCAAGGCTGACCTTGACTAGAGTATGGTAATCCCAGGTAGTAGGTTGGGTAGGGCACAAACCACCCGTTGAGATACGTTCACGAGAGAGTCATTGGTTCCTTTGACTGACCAGACAGTAATACATCGGATCCCTTTCTCAGGTTACGTCTCATTTTTCTTTTGCCTACATATAGACAGCTGACCTATTCTTTCCTCCTTCTCCTTTGTCCTTACACAACTGACAAATCTTAGATAAACAACAATTCTTCTTAGCTCAAGGAGTTAACTACTGCACATGAAATTGTTCAGTGGTTACTTTCCCCTTGGTAAGGTTGAAACAACCCTTTAGCTATGGATACTATCTTGTCTAGGAGGCGGATACCCCAAATTCAAACCATTGTACTCTAGTTTTGGGTAATGTCAAAATTTCTGTACCATGGTATTCCAATGTCTTGGGGTAGATTTCTCTTGTTTTAGGGTATACTCCAGCATAGTATTCTATCTTATTTCTCTTCCTCTTATTTTTATGGTGTATATATATTGAAGATCTAATTCAATGTTGTTAACTTTTTTTAAATATTCTTTTTTTTAATTACTCATCACTTATTTAGTAGTTTATTCATTTCCTTGTTTCTTTTCCTCACTGGGCTATTTCTATCCAGTTGGTGCCCTTGGGCTTAAAGTATCCTCCTTTCAAACTAGGGTTATAGCATAGCTAGTGATATTAATAATAAACTATCGTCGCAACATATTTAAAATTACAGTATAATGCAGACAATGTTACACATTGCAATTTGTACTCAAAAGGTATAGGATCAAAGATGTGATTTTGGTGTACGTATAACAACTGTTGATATATATTACCGATATCCTTATGTCTTTTTTTTTTATTTTTTTTTTATACCAGTAGATCTATAACTATTAGTACTGATACTGCTCTATGCATTATTTGTAAATCTGCAATATATTTACATAAACATTTATGTTGATTGTGCAAGTAAATACCTTTTATATTCAAACAAAAAAATATTTACTATTTAGTAAGTTGGAAAAAAAATAACTTCATTACTAATAAAAAAACCATCAGTTTTTCCGAAACGTCCAGAATTTTCTAAAGCGTCATTTTAAGCGATAAAATTTTTTCAAGAGTCTTCCAATATGAAAGTTTTCTGGAATAGAATAAAAGACAAAAAACATAATTATGTTGATGTCGTTAAGTTTCCGTCTTGCTTAAATCTATTATCATTATTAAAACCTCAGTAATCATTTATGTTTACTTATTCATTTATAACCTGCAGATATCTCAGAAAGAGAATAACGTGTAATACTTGAATTGCAATGTTTCTTTTTTTCTGGGAAAAACAAGAGCATAATCTAAAGGATACTGATATAAAAACCTTTACTCTTATTTGCCATGAAGTTCAGTTGTTATGCGTCCTCTGAAAATAATATCTTGGTTTGTATATATATATATATATATATATATATATATATATATATATATATATATATATATATATATATATATATATATATATATATATATATATATATATATATATATATATATAGAATGATAGATAAACAGGTGTAGAAAGGTTAAAAGAGTTTCCAGGGCTTAATTGAAAGATTCTTTGCGATGCTCTTCCTCCTTTTCAATGAAATGAAATGTGAGAAAATCATAATCTAACAAAAGCCTTTATATATATAAAAAGAATACAGGCATATAATTTTTAGCTCGGTGTGAGTACTTATTAAGCCAAAGAGAGGACTTTTTGTAATTTACTCGTTCTTTGTTCCCATTTATCCACAAAAGTTATCATTACTTGTTTTCAGCGGAGATAAAAACAAATCCGCTTTCTTGGAAATCATATACATCTATAACCACGCCCTCACCCTTACGAATCTTGGCATACAGAGCATGGCATCTCCCTGACATGCTATGTTTTCTTTCAAAACCTTGCTCGGTTACATTGTCGCTCAGGGACTTTGCATCTTGAATGCATGGCATGATTCATTAGTCCTGACTAATTAGCCAAGTGGGAAGATGCTCTGTACTATTTCTGCACGTCAATATTTGTCTTTCCAGAGGAAAGAGAAGCTGTTGGAACGCTCATGGACGAAAGACTGAGAGGAGTTGTTGTTTTGATGAAAAATTTTTATTTTTAATTTTCGATATTTCCTTTTTTTATTTTTTTGCAATAAAATTGCATTATTTATTTAGAAAGTACATACTTGATATTAGCCATATTAATATACCTTACTTTACATACTTCTTTTGCGCATGCAAAAGCTAGGAGCCTACAAACAAATATACAGAGATGCATTAATAAGTAAAAACACAAACACAACAAAAAACACACACCGTACTTTATTCAGGGCGATTTTTATAAGTCTGTCACTTATAACAGAGAATTCCCAAAGCATTGAAATATACACCCAAATAATGCAGGTTTTAGGACACGTTCATTTCAATTACTCTATTGTATTTTCTCAAGATATATTGTCTATCATTTCTTCAGAACTCTATATGAAGCCCCATATAAAATCTTGTCTCGCTTATTCTTGGTGAAATCCTTCTTAAAGATTCACGTATCTAGACGTGACCAAAACAGAAATCGACCTGAGTAACCTACAACTACATTACGGCATTGAATGTGTGTTACTAATCTGTAAAGGTTAGATACCTTTTAATGAAAACATTACATACCTTGTGTTGACGAAAATATACCCATGGCTTTGATTTTTTTTAATGTCTAGAAAATTGTGTGGAGGATTAATTTATTTTTTTAATTTTTATCTATTTTTGTTTTTTACCAAATCTTAAAAAGAGAGAGAGAGAGAGAGAGAGAGAGAGAGAGAGAGAGAGAGAGAGAGAGAGAGAGAGAGAGAGAGAGAGAGTGTATTGACTGTTTGTTGTGAGAAAGACTGTTGGTATAAATGAGATTGTTTGTTTGTGTTTTTAGCTATGTTAGGCAAGTGGTGCATGTCTTAGGAAAATGCTTATTTTGATTTGACTGCAGCCAGAGGCAGTTTGTGGATGCTGGATTATAATTTCTATTCTTTTACTAGCGGTGGAGTGTTTGATTATTTTTTGATTAAGTACAGTTTTGTTTATATTTGCTTGTCGTGATTGTGAATGATAGGAACAATCAATTATTTATCTTTGATTATAGTGCGATAGTTTAGTTAGTTAGGAGTGTTCGTAGGTGTTTTTTATTTGTTCATTTTGAAGCCGTAATTCATCCTTTGGAGAGATCAAATTGATATTTTGAAACTTGATCGTTAGTTGCTGACCTGGCCTGTAATCGATTGTATTTAGACTGCTCTATTGGATTGCTCAACCGTTGATGATCTGGCCTGTGTATTTCGATTGATGATGATGATGATGATGATGGTGATGATGATGATGATGATGACGATGAGGATGATAACTATGATCCCAATCAGGGAAGCAGTTGTGGCAAATTGCCACACAGTAAAATCTGTTAAATACAGAGCTCAGTTAGTGGTGACACTGTGTTGGTGTTATCATATAATATATACACATACAAATTTTGGTGTTGGTGTGCGGTGTAATTTTAAGTTTGTTAGGGTTTTTTGGGGGGTTCATATGACTGGTGTTATGGTTATTATATATTTAGTGTAAAGTTTTTGATTAGTTTTAAGTGTGATTATTTTGATTATTGATAGTTTATGTTAAGCGTTTTAGTTTGTAAGAAATATAGTATTAAGGTTATGTTTTGTTTTGTTTCCCTTTAGTCTAAGAGTCCAGCTTATGATAACGTAAGGGGAAAGTTTGTGTTGAGGAGGCAATTGTCTGTTAGAGTGATCAAGGGTGTGGGAGTTTCTTTTGCGTGCATCCCGCCATATTATTTTGGCGCCCAAACAGGGACTGCAGAGGAGGGATAGGAAGCTGGACTCTTGGACAAAGGACTGAATTAGGTTAAGAAATTAGATATAAGACTGAAAATCGGAAGAGCAGAACAAATTAAGGGAGGAATTGCAGCTGAATAAAGAGAGCGAGGAGAAATTGTTGCTCGAGAATAAGAGGCTGAGTTGAGAAAATGAGGATATGCAAAAGGAACTGAAAGCTCTAAAGTGAACTGTAGAGAGAGTGGAAGAAGGTTTTGAAATGAGGATGCAAGAGAATGAGGAACAAATGAAGAAACGAATGGAAGCAGTGATGGAGCGAGTAATAAGAATGATAAAAATGTTCATGGGTGAAGGTGCTGTCGGAGGAGTGGATTCTGCTTCAGGTAATGGGCTGATAGTGGAAGAAAAGGTTAAGGTAAGTGATAATGGGAAAGGAAGTGATAGTGATAGTAATAGTGGTAGTGAAGTTAAAGAGAATAGGTATAGTAAGGATGAACAGAAAGGTGAGACGGAAGATGAAAGGAAAGGTAAAAGTGATGGAAGAAAGAGAAGAAAAAGTGTCAGGATGAGAGCAAGGATGATCGTGAATGAGTGAAAGTGGTGAGTAAGAAAAGGGCTAGGAAGAGTATAATCCAGGATAGGAGTATGAGTGCGGAATTAGTTTCTTTTAATTCAAATGAAGAAGAAGAAAAGAAGAAAGGATTAGGCAGTGTAGAAAGTAGTGAGAATGAAGTTCAAGTTTGTAAGAAAGTGCTTATGAGAGATGTACCTAGGTGTGACAGGTTTAATGAACATTGCAGTAGGGATGTGTATGAATTTTTTATGGAGTATGAAAGGTTCTCTCAGGATAAGTATGGTGATAGTAAGAGAGTTTGGGCTTGGGAGTTAGGAGAATATTTGACGGGGCATATGTTAACGAAGTATGGTGTGATAATGAGTGTGGGGGATGTTGAATATGATAGTGTAAAGGTATGATAATTGAGCAGGTAAAATTTATGATAGGGAGTGTTAAGTATAGGCGTAAAAATTATTTTGATAAGGCTCGAATGAATGTGGGTGAAGGTATTTCTATGTATGTATATCGGTTAGAAACGTTAGCAAGTAAGAAGTATGGAGATGACGGTATAAATCAGAATAAGGAGTTAATGGAAATGTGTGTGAATTTATTCATTTGAAACGGAAGGAGAAAAGGAGATAGATGCAAGAGAGATTGACCTAGGATGATATACTAGAGATAATTGAGGATTATGAGTTAGATAGGTGCATGGATGAAAGTGAATCTCTGAGTGTAAGAACTGGAATGGATGAAAGAGTAATAGAACGTGGCATGCAATTTTGAGAGGGCCAATGAGGATAGATGATCGAGTAATAGATAGGAGTGTTAGGCCAAGTAAAGAGGAACTGTGCAAGCAAATGGTAGATTTAGGCAGGGTAATTGGCACCATAGGGATAGGAGTGTGAGTGCAAAACGAGGTATGTCAGATAGTCGTGTCCGTGATGAAAAGTGTTATAGGTGTGGAAAGGAAGGTCATAAGAAGAATGAATGTAGATGGGCTCTAGGTGCTTGTTTTGGATGTGGTGAGGTAGGACATAGAATTAGCGAGTGCAAAAAAGAGAAAGGGGTAAAATGTTATCGGTGTGGTATGACTGGGCACATAGGGAGTGGATGTCGTAGTAATCGTATGAATGTGATTTGTGGTAACTGTGGTAAGGATAGTCATTATGATAGAATGTGCAAGGAGCGGCGGTGTAAGTGTACTGAATGTGGTGTAGATGGGCATGTAGCTAAAGTATGTAGGAAGAAGTCAGCCAGGATATTCGGGAAACTAGAGTGTAAGAGGGTTCAGCTGGGTGAGTCTTCCCGTGTGTGTGGAAGGAATAGGAACTGTATATCCAAGAGAATGGGATGAGTAAATGGTTGAAAAGGAACAAGTGTGAACCTAGTATGTATGACAAAATACGAGAGCATTAAGTAAGCATGGAAGAAGGGGAAATCTTTTAAGTAAAAGTGAGAATAGAATTAAGTATGACAACGGTGTAAATGTACAGGTGAGTATGGAAAATGAATGTGTTAATACAGATGAATTGTGGCTGAGTATGAATGATACCTATAGTGTATGTGGTTTTTCCTTAGATGATGTAAAACAAAAGTATGACGAATGCAAGAATGAGAGATAGGAGAGTGATAAGTAGTATGGATGAATCTTTTATTAAAGTAGAAAATGGTTTGGATGAAATGGATGAATTACTGACGGAAATAAGTGAGATTTTAGGGCCAGATGATAGTGAGGTAGATGGGATAGTGCATGATATATTAGATGATAGGAGTTTAAATGAGAATCGGAATAGGACATTGAATGATAGTGATATGGGAAAGGGGAATGAGAGAATATATAAAGATTAATTCTTGTTTTTATTTTTTTTTTCTTTGCCAAATCCACAGAGAGAGAGAGAGAGAGAGAGAGAGAGAGAGAGAGAGAGAGAGAGAGAGAGAGAGAGAGAGAGAGAGAGAGAGAGAGAGAGAGAGAGGAGGGGGGGTAGTTAGTATATTGTTTGCTTATTGTGAGAAAGACTGTTGGTATAAATGAAATTTTTTGTTTATGTTTTCAGCTAGGTTAGGACAGTGGTGCATGTCTTGGGAAAATGCTTATTTTGATTTGACTGCAGCCAGAGGCAGTTTGTGGATGCTGGATTATAATTTCTATTCTTTTACTAGCGGTGGAGTGTTTGATTATTTTTTGATTAAGTACAGTTTTATTTATATTTGCTTGTCGTCATTGTGAATGATAGGAACAATCAATTATTTATCTTTGATTATAGTGCGATAGTTTAGTTAGTTAGGAGTGTTCGTAGGTGTTTTTTATTTGTTCATTTTGAAGCCGTAATTCATCCTTTGGAGAGATCAAATTGATATTTTGAAACTTGATCGTTAGTTGCTGACCTGGCCTGTAATCGATTGTATTTAGACTGCTCTATTGGATTGCTCAACCGTTGATGATCTGGCCTGTGTATTTCGATTGATGATGATGATGATGATGGTGATGATGATGATGATGATGACGATGAGGATGATAACTATGATCCCAATCAGGGAAGCAGTTGTGGCAAATTGCCACACAGTAAAATCTGTTAAATACAGAGCTGAGTTAGTGGTGACACTGTGTTGGTGTTATCATATAATATTTACACATACAAAGTTTGGTGTTGGTGTGTGGTGTAATTTTAAGTTTGTTAGGGCTTTTTGGGGGGTTTATATGACTGGTGTTATGGTTATTATATATTTAGTGTAAAGTTTTTGATTAGTTTTAAGTGTGATTATTTTGATTATCGATAGTTTATGTTAAGCGTTTTAGTTTGTAAGAAATATAGTATTAAGGTTATGTTTTGTTTTGTTTCCCTTTAGTCTAAGAGTCCAGCTTATGATAACGAAAGGGGAAAGTTTGTGTTGAGGAGGCAATTGTCTGTTAGAGTGATCAAGGGTGTGGGAGTTTTTTTTTGCGTGCATCCCGCCACATTATTTTGGCGCCCAAACAGGGACTGCAGAGGAGGGATAGGAAGCTGGACTCTTGGACAAAGGACTGAATTAGGTTAAGAAATTAGATATAAGACTGAAAATCGGAAGAGCAGAACAAATTAAGGGAGGAATTCCAGCTGAATAAGGAGAGCGAGGAGAAATTGTTGCTCGAGAATAAGAGGCTGAGTTTAGAATATGAGGATATGCGAAAGGAACTGAAAGCTCTAAAGTGAACTGTAGAGAGAGTGGAAGAAGGTTTTGAAATGAGGATGCAAGAGAATGAGGAACAAATGAAGAAACGAATGGAAGCTGTGATGGGGCGAGTAATAAGAATGATAAAAATGTTCATGGGTGAAGGTGCTGTCGGAGGAGTGGATTCTGCTTCAGGTAATGGGCTGATAGTGGAAGAAAAGGTTAAGGTAAGTGATAATGGGAAAGGAAGTGATACTGATAGTAATAGTGGTAGTGAAGTTAAAGGGAATAGGTATAGTAAGGATGAACAGAAAGGTGAGACGGAGGATGAAAGTAAAGGTAAAAGTGATGGAAGAAAGAGAAGAAAAAGTGTCAGGATGAGAGCGAGGATGATCGTGAATGAGTGAAAGTGGTGAGTAAGAAAAGGGCTAGGAAGAGTATAATCCAGGATAGGAGTATGAGTACGGAATTAGTTTCTTTTAATTCAAATGAAGAAGAAGAAAAGAAGGGATTAGGCAGTGAAGAAAGTAGTGAGAATGAAGTTCAAGTTTGTAAGAAAGTGCTTATGAGAGAGGTACCTAGGTGTGACAGGTTTAATGAACATAGCAGTAGGGATGTGTATGAATTTTTTATGGAGTATGAAAGGTTCTTTCAGGATAAGTATGGTGATAGTAAGAGAGTTTGGGCTTGGGAGTTAGGAGAATATTTGACTGGGCATATGTTAACGAAGTATGGTGTGATAATGAGTGTGGGGGATGTTGAATATGATAGTGTAAAGGTATGATAATTGAGCAGGTAAAATTTATGATAGGGAGTGTTAAGTATAGGCGTAAAAATTATTTTGATGAGGCTCGAATGAATGTGGGTGAGGCTATTTCTATGTATGTATATCGGTTAGAAACGTTAGCAAGTAAGAAGTATGGAGATGATAGTATAAATCAGAATAAGGAGTTAATGGAAATGTGTGTGAATTTATTCATTTGAAACGGAAGGAGAAAAGGAGATAGACGCATGAGAGATTGACCTAGGATGATATACTAGAGATAATTGAGGATTATGAGTTAGATAGGTGCATGGATGAAAGTGAATCTCCGAGTGTAAGAACTGGAATGGATGAAAGAGTAATAGAACGTGGCATGCAATTTTGAGAGGGCCAATGAGGATAGATGATCGGGTAATAGATAGGAGTGTTAGGCCAAGTAAGGAGGAACTGTGCAAGCAAATGGTAGATTTAGGCAGGGTAATTGGCACCATAGGGATAGGAGTGTGAGTGCGAAACGAGGTATGTCAGATAGTCGGGTCCGTGATGAAAAGTGTTATAGGTGTGGAAAGGAAGGTCATAAGAAGTATGAATGTAGATGGGCTCTAGGTGCTTGTTTTGGATGTGGTGAGGTAGGACATAGAATTAGCGAGTGCAAAAAAGAGAAAGGGGTAAAATGTTATCGGTGTGGTATGACTGGGCACATAGGGAGTGGATGTCGTAGTAATCGTATGTATGTGATTTGTGGTAATTGTGGTAAGGATAGTCATTATGATAGAATGTGCAAGGAGCCGCGGTGTAAGTGTACTGAATGTGGTGTAGATGGGCATGTAGCTAAAGTATGTAGGAAGAAGTCAGCCAGGATATTTGGGAAACTATAGTGTAAGAGGGTTCAGCTGGGTGAGTCTTCCTGTGTGTGTGGAAGGAATAGGAACAGTATATCCAAGAGAATGGGATGAGTAAATGGTTGAAAAGGAACAAGTGTGAACCTAGTATGTATGACGAAATACGAGAGCTTTAAGTAAGCATGGAAGAAGGGGAAATCTTATAAGTAAAAGTGAGAATAGAATTAAGTATGACAACGGTGTAAATGTACAGGTGAGTATGGAAAATAAATGTGTTAATACAGATGAATCGTGGCTGAGTATGAATGATACCTATAGTGTATGTGGTTTTTCCTTAGATGATGTAAAACAAAAGTATGACGAATGCAAGAATGAGAGATAGGAGAGTGATAAGTAGTATGGATGAATCTTTTATTAAAGTAGAAAATGGTTTGGATGAAATGGATGAATTACTGACGGAAATAAGTGAGATTTTAGGGCCAGATGATAGTGAGGTAGATGGGATAGTGCATGATATATTAGATGATAGGAGTTTAAATGAGAATCGGAATAGGACATTGAATGATAGTGATATGGGAAAGGGGAATGAGAGAATATATGAAGGCCCATTTACTCGAAATAGAGGTCCTGTTCCCAACTGCGCCTGGGTTATGAAAAAAATTAGGTAAGTGTTGTGTAAGACAGATTTGGCAAAGTAAGGGGGAAGGAATTTGGAAGATTAATTCTTGTTTTTATTTTTTTTTTCTTTGCCAAATCCACAGAGAGAGAGAGAGAGAGAGAGAGAGAGAGAGAGAGAGAGAGAGAGAGAGAAAGAGAGAGAGAGAGAGAGAGAGAGAGAGAGAGGGGGGGGTAGTTAGTATATTGATTGCTTATTGTGAGAAAGACTGTTGGTATAAATGAAATTGTTTGTTTATGTTTTCAGCTAGGTTAGGACAGTGGTGCATGTCTTGAGAAAATGCTTATTTTGATTTGACTGCAGCCAGAGACAGTTTGTGAATGCTGAATTATAATTTTTATTCTTTTACCAGCGTGGAAGTGTTTGATTACTTTTTTAGTAAGTACAGTTTTGTTTAGATTTCCTTGTCTTGATTGTGAATGATAGGAACAATTTATTATTTATCTTTGAATATAGTGCGATAGTTTAGATAGTTAGGAGTGTTTGTAAGTGTTTTTCTTCATTTCATTTGGAGGCTGTAATTGCTCCTTGCTCCTTTGGGGAGATCAAATTTATATTTTGAATATTGATCAGTAGTTGTTGACCTGATCTGTAATCGATTGTGTTTAGAAAGTTCTATTGGATTGCTCAACCGTTGATGGCCTGGCTTGTGTATTTCGAATGATGATGATGATCATCATTATGATGATGATGATGATAATGATGCTGATGATAACTACGACACCAATCAGGGAAGCAGTTGTTGCAAATTGCCACACTGTATAATCTGTTAAACACAGAGCTCTGTTTGTGCTGCAAAAGACAGTTGGCAGTGTTTGGACGACTGTGTTGGTGTCATCATATAATATATAAACGTAAAAATTTTGATGTTCGTGTGTGGTGTAAGTTTAAGTTTGTTAAGTGTTTTTTTTTTTTTTTTAAAATAAATGGTGTTATGGTTATCATATATTTAGTGTTAAATTCTTGATTAGTTTTAAGTATGATAATTTTGATTGTGGATGGTTTATGTTAAACGTATTAGTTTGCATGAAATATAGTATTAAGGTTATGTTTTGTCTTATTTCCCTTCAGTCTATTGTCTGTTAGAGTGATCAAGGGCATGGTGGTTGCTTTTGTGTGCATCCCGCAACAATTGAATTAGGCAAAAGAATACGTATTTCGTATTCTGATGAATAATACTTCCATCCTTTTATCTGCAAACTAGGGAGCGAAAAAAAAAGACCTCTACCTATCCATGAAAATACTTAGACGTCAATATATATATATATATATATATATATATATATATATATATATATATATATATATATATATATATATATATATATATATAATAAGAAAGAAAATGAAAAGGGAAAGAATAAAACAATATAAGGAATGGCTAGAATATTGAGAGAAAGAAAAAGAGTTATAAAAATGAAGAGTTTTTATTGAAGCGTCACACATTGGTTCTACAGTAGGTCTATTGTCTCCTGAAAAGAGGTTGACCAGATGCTAAACCAAACATCTTCAGAAATCTGATCTCATATATCCCTCTCATGGATGACGACTGATGCGAAAATTCAATGACACTTTCTAATTCTGATCGTGATGAAGAAACAAGTTGGCTTTCATTTAATTTTCTTCTAATTCCGTTTTTTACATACATGTATATATTTATGGAATATTTTATATAAAATATAAA
>NC_090740.1:105789171-105794171 GCF_036898095.1 Palaemon carinicauda | reverse complement strand
ATTTAACATATATATTTTCAGCAATATACAAGATTTACCCAATACTCATATCACACAAAAACTAATTGATAAATATACAAAGTTGTTACGAAGGAGGAAGAGTTGACTTTCCAAACTTCTAAGAAGCGAGGATCAGATGATGTTGAGTAGTTTCAGATATAAAATGTTGACACAAAGAATAAATTATTGTTTATGGTTTCTTACTTACTTACTTTGATGGCTGCTCCTGTTGTTTTACCTTATTCGTTCACAGTTTTTATTTTTTCAAGTCACATATTGTTCATTTACTGTTAAATCGTCACTGTCAAAAGACCCATGAAATAAGAGTCTTCAGTTTCCTCTTGAAAGTCTTGATGTCTTCAATCATTCGAATGTTTCGTGGGAGCTCATTATATAGTCTCGGGGCCGCATATTTAAAGGCTCTGGAGCCCAAAATGGACAAAAATCTAGGTTCTAACAGTTTGAAGCCATTTGTAACTATTCTCGTGTCGACACGATTTCTTGGCTGCGCAATATGTAGGAATTCTCTCAAGTATTTTGGACGACCGGTTCTGATAACTTGGTGGGTTATTGTACATATTTTAAATTCAATTCTGGCTTTAATCGGCAGCCAGTGTAAATCAATTAGTATAGGGGTGATCCTTTCTCTAGGTGGGACACCTTTTATCAGTCTTGCTCCTCTGTTTATTATGTTTTTTAATCTCTTAAGTTAGACTTTTGGTAAATTGTAGTAGATAGACTTGTAGTAGTCAATCCTGGTAATAACACAGTTTATCACAAGTTTCTTAACAGAATTTTCGTCCTGGTACTTTTTGATAAACGCAATATTCCTTAGATGATAACCAGCTTTTTTTATTACATTATCTATTTGGGCATTCAGAGACAGGTTACAGTCAAGAAATACACCTAGATCTCGAACTTTACTAGATATTGGCACCGAGTCATTATTTATGTTCATTTGAATATCACCCAAGTTTCTCACGCTGTTTCTCTTGCCCACCACCATGAAATTAATTTTTTTCTCATTTAATTTTAGTTGTTTAAATGGCATCCATTCTCTAACACTATCAAAGATTCGGTATAGAGTTTCAGTAGTGTCATGTATATCATTTATGCAGAAATATAATTGTTTGTCATCTGCAAATAGTTTAAACTTCACGCCATGCTTTTGTAGCATTTTCGATAGACCAATAGTATAGATGCAGAATAAGATTGGGCCAAGTACACTCCCCTGGGGCACCCCTCTGTTTGAGGGTTCACATCATGAATAGGAGTTTCCAATTTGTACACAGTAATTTCTAACCAAGTAGTCTTTTAAGTATTCGAAATCTTGATCTTGAACGCCGATGGATAAAATACCACATTTATTTTCATCCATCATTTCCAGCATATCATTTACAACAGAGCAGATGGCTGTGTCCGTAGAGTATAGTTTTCTGTAAGCAGATTGGTTGTCAGGCAAAGCTTCTATTACTTCTAAGTGGCTGACTAGTTGTTCAAGAATTACATATGCAAGCACTTTTGAGACAAAGGATAAATTTAAAATTGGTCTATATGAGCTTAATTCCTGGTAGTCCAGTGCATTTTCCAGAAATGGTGTGACTATAGCCATTTTCTCAGATTTAGGAAACTTACATTCCTCAATGCATGCATTTGCTATTCTCATAATTATTTCGTCTAGACTAGAAAAGTCTCTCTCTCCAATTACTTAGGATATTGACATAGGATCGATCACGCAGTTTGTTTTCTTTGCTCTCTTGATAATTCTGGTGATGTCATCTTGTGTTATGTTTTTGAATCGTACTAATTTTGTCTTTGTGCCTGGTGTATCATTAATCTGATGTTGAGTATTTACAAATGGTCTGGTTATGTTTTCAATTTTGTTTTTAAAGAATACTAGAAAATTATTTGCTAGTTCCTGGTCACTGTAGCCATAAGGTAGCTTCTTTTCTTTTACATTTCCCATTATACCATTCAGGAGACTATATAACTTATTTATGTCTGTTGCTGCTTCGAGGATCTTTCTCTTATAGTATTCACTTTTTTTCCTTCTTAGTAGGTAGTTATACTGACACGCAGTAGTTTTGTATTCTACCCAAGTACTTTCAGTTTTTAACCTATTCCACTTTATTTCTTTGCGTCTTTTTTCCCTCTTTTTTTAGCAGTCTCTCCATCAAACCGAGGAGATTGGTCTTTTACGGTTATAGTCTTTTCCATCGGTGGCCACATGGTATCATGTTCACTTTTACTCACTTTATTGTTAGTGGTCATAAGACAGTTAGCACACTTAGCACCTAACAGACGTTGGTCATCATGATCACAGGGAATGTTGATGGCATCATTTATTTCCTTTGTAACTTCCTTAATAAATACGGTAGGACATTTTTTTAAGATATGTCTAAAGGTTATTTTCTTTACTAATGCATGTTTCTGTAGAGGTAGGCTAAACGTAATAAGTTTGTGTACCGGGGAGATAGTACATTTCTCTTCGATTTTTATATCAAATTAAATATTATTCATGTCATCAATTTTAATTAAGTCTAGTTTATGACCAGTTAAAGTAGTTGTGCAGTCGACATTATTCAATAGTCGATATGATTCTAGTAACTCACTAAATGCCAAAGTGTCAGGATTTGATGCGTCATCCATCCAAAAATTGAAGTCTCCACAGATAGCTAACTCGTTTTTTCCATGATAATCATCTCAATAAGAGCACCAAATTCTTAAAAAAAGACACTAGAGTCTGTTCTTGGAGGTTTATAGATCGTTACAAATGATTTTATTCTATTTTTTGGCGTAAATTTTATTTCTATATATTCAGAGCTTGTTACACTAATTCTTTTCAACGTTTTGAGATTTGAGTAACTTTTATGAATAAAGAGTCCAACACCCCGACCAGACCTACCTTCTCTCGGTATGTGAAAGAAGGCATGTGTGCGAGGCGTCATTTCAGTGATCTTTGCCTTGTCAAAGATATTTAGCATTGTTTCAGATAATTCTAGTATATCTAAATATTTCTCGTTTATCAATTGTCGAATTTGAACAGTCTTATTACTACAGATTGTATATTTACATAGCCACAGTTTATGACATCCCTAGTAACCATGAACAGTATTTTCCGCTAAACTTTTCAATTCCAAGTCAAAAGCATTGCAGTCTCTAGAATTTACTGTATGGTCATTTGGTCTGTTTAACTTTGTGCAGTTTATACACTTTGACACTTCTGAATTACACTCTCTGGTGGAGTGTCTCCCTGAACATTTCCTGCAGATTTTATGTATATGTACATATATATATATATATATATATATATATATATATATATATATATATATATATATATGTATATATATATATATATATATATATATATATATATATATATATATATATATATATATATATATATATATATATGCATATGTGGTATACAAAAATATATGTATTGTATTACTATTATTATTATTATTATTATTATTATTATTATTATTATTATTATTATTATTATTATTTTATTTACATAACTATTGGTGTGTTTTATTATTATTATTAGTATTATTATCATTATTATTATCATTATTATCATTATTATTATTATTATTATTATTATTATTATTATTATTTTTAGTATTATTATTATTATTATTATTATTATTATTATTATTATTATTATTAATTCAAACTGTCCAGCTCTGTAAGTGTCAAACTATCTTTACTAATTTTGCTGGTTAATCTCTTCCGTTTTAATAAAAATAATAATAATAATAATAATAATAATAATAATAATAATAATAATAATAATAATAATAATAATAATAATAATAATAATAATAATATCCTTGCCACAACCTGGTTGATAAAAACAGAGTGCTACAAGCCTCTAAAGCTCCAACAGGGTAAGTAACCAGTAAACAAAAGAAGTAAGGGAATTGTATTTCTCTAAGTAACGAACAGGTCTTAAATATATAATTCTCTATTGAATAAAAAACATTTAAATGCATTTTTCAAGTATATATGTGTAGCGAAGGTTGATAGCAATGTCTGCAGTTTTCTTGAAACATCATCTATGGGCGTTCATAATCGATCATGATATTTGCTTTGAAACTAGACATCGCAAGAAATCTTTCATACTGAAAGCCTACTATCACGTCGTTAACGTAAAATAATAATAAAAAGAAAATCTGGTCGTTTAGTTGCCCATTTTACCACCAAAAATAATTATAATGTTTATGAGAAAATTTAATTCTACATCGTTACATCATTGTCCTTTCCCGTTGAACTGATTGTATTTGATTATGTAAGATCTTAAAAAAAATGAATTTTTTTTAAAGTTTCAGGAAAGATGATGTAAGGGAAGCTTGAAGTTAATTTGAATATAAAAGTTAAAGCATTAATATTACCCTGATCTTGTGGTCAGTGTATTATTATTATTATTATTATTATTATTATTATTATTATTATTATTATTATTATTATTATTATTATTATTATTATTATTATTATTAGCCAAGCTACAACCCTAGTTGGAAAAACAGGATGCTATAAGCCAAAGGGCTCCAGTAGGGAAAAATAGCTCAGTGAGGAAAGGAAATAAGGAGCTAAATACATGATGAGAACAAGTTAACAATAAATCATTCTAAAACAGTAACAACGTCAAAACAGATATATCCTATATAAACTATTAACAACATCAAAAACAGATATGTCAAATATAAAATATAAAAAGACTCATGTCAGCCTGGTCAACATAAAAACATTTGCTCTACCTTTCAACTTTTGAAGTTTTACTGATTCAACTACCCGATTAGGAAGATCATTCCACAACTTGGTAACAGCTGGAATAAAACTTCTAGAATACTCTGTAGTATTGAGCCTCATGATGGAGAAGGCCTTGCTATTAGAATTAACTGCCTGCCTAGTATTACGAATAGGATAGAATTTTTCAGAGAGATCTGAATGTAAAGGATGGTCACAGTTATGAAAAATCTTATGCAACATGC
>NC_090740.1:105779171-105784171 GCF_036898095.1 Palaemon carinicauda | reverse complement strand
TTTCACGCCACATTCTATAAAACAATCTTGTAAGTATTCTGTGAGTTACTTCATGTTCGGTTGATATAATCTCAGCAGTTATTCCATAGTATCAAGGGGTTTTCCATATACTGAGTTTTTTAATGATTGCTTGGACTTCGAGCACACACACACACACAGACACAGACACACACACACACACACACACACACACACATATATATATATATATATATATATATATATATATATATATATATATATATATATATATATATGTGTGTGTGTGTGTGTGTGTGTGTGTGCTTGCTCGAAGTCAAAGCAATCATGTGTAATTATATTTATGTATATAGATATCTATGCCCATGAAGATTACCATTAAGTCATACATCCTATAGGGGGTTTATACATATATTACATGTTTATGGAAAAAAAAACGCTAATAGGTCTAAATGCTTAATCAACAGCAGCCATTAACTGACCGTCCTTGGTCCTAGGTTGGGGGCAGAGGAGTCTTTGGCGTTGATTATATTTATATATAATCGATCTATATGGCACTATCCTCTTATTTGCCTCTGCCGCTCATAATTGACATTTGAATAGAATATCTAATATTTTAGCACAAAACTGTACTCCATGACTCTTCAGATAAGCTATAATTAACTAAATTAGAGAATATCGAGTGCTCGAAAGCGAGAGTAGATTCAAATTTGAATTGCCTTAGGTATATTCCTCATTCCTAGTTTTTATATACACTGCGCTTTGTTATGTTTTACAAAATTTTGAACAGTTATTACAAATATGGAAATTTTTATTCGTCATAAACCATTTATAAAAATAAGCCCATAAAAAAGATTTTTGTTTATTTAAAAAAATAATAAAGATTAACAGATTTTCATACAATGCCGTTAAATATGCTTTTATAAATTTCTTAAAGTTATCCACATTTATGAAGCCTTCCATTAGTCATAAACTCTCCAAAAACCTTAACCGAATACAATATTTTTCCTAACGTCCCACTCCCTAAAATTATGACAATCGACGCTAAAAGACCCCATTTTGTCTTCTGAATTATGAACCAATAAATCCTGAGTTAGCTTCAGAAGACTGAACAAAGTGTAATGATGCTTCCTCTTCGTAAAGGGTCCATTTATTGTACAATAAAAGATGACCGAAAAAATGCATTCAAAGAGTAAAAGGTTCCGTTTTATTTTATCAACAGTTCTTTTTTCTAAATATCTGATTTGAATAACAAATGAATACGTGAATATTTTTATTTTTTTTATTACATGAAATATTTTCAATATTTACTATCCAGGATATCAATCTGATTGATGTCGCCCCTTTATTTGGATAAATTCTATATGGAAAAATTGCTAAAACATTTATGTTTTTGCCTATTTTTTCTGTTCAAAGTTACTGCGTAGCCCTCTTGAAAATTAAGATATTTTTTTATATTTTTTCTTAGATATTTATTTCTTTTCCCGATAGAAAAATGCATAGACTAAGACGTTCCCAATGTTTATATCCTTTATTCCCTCTTTTTAATCTTTTATATCTTGAATATGGGACCAATGATAGAAGAAAACATAATTTTTAAGGCTAGAAATATGTTTTGATATATCTTCCTTTTACTTTTTATTCTTTTTATAATACACTAACAAACAAATGCTATATAACAGGCAGATTAAAAAATATACTTCATAAGGTTTCAGCCGACTTTATGTACAGTAAATCAAAATCGGAAGACAAAGTGACAGACTGGTTGACACTAAAAAAAGTGATGCTGAATGTAAAAAAAAAAATTAGTACCCGTACTTATTCATAGGTAAAAATTCGGTACTTAAAAGATATTAACAACGATCTAATATAATAATATGATATAGGTACATAGATAATGCAATGGTTTGTTTGTGTATATGTGTGTGTGTTTGGAGAGAGAGAGAGAGAGAGAGAGAGAGAGAGAGAGAGAGAGAGAGAGAGAGAGAGAGAGAGAGAGAGAGAATAAAATACGCGGGTACATTATGATGACCTACATATATCAATATTTTATGAAAGGATCAAGAATTTTTTTAATTTACAAAATCATCAGTATCATCGTTGGACAGTTTACTAAATGTCAAAATAGCAAGTAGCAAGATGGAAATAACGAAGAAACAATGGATGGTAGGGAATATGAAATAAAATTCAGTGTATTTATTCTTATAGAATACACATTTAAATAAATTAATATCTTAATAAGTTTTAGCAAGTACCTAATTTGAAGAAATGCACGTAAATGATGAATGTAGCTTTCATTACACGAAACCTGGTTAATAACGGTGTTATCAGAAACAAATGAATATCTAATGTTTCATAACAGTAATAAATTTTGAGAGAGAACTTTACGTAAAATCGAGAAAAAACAAAAAACTAAATATACAATAAAAAGATATATGCTCTAAGGCCTCTGCCATTTCTGGTTGACCGTTTAAATAACCAATTAAGCATGACGCTTAGTACATAACACCAATCAGTATTATCTCTTATTTAGCTTTTCTGCTCTGATTTTACAGAAAGTTTCGTCTCTATTCAACTTTGTGACACATCAAACCAATTGATAATCTATCTACCCATTCGTTAACCACTGAAATTTTAGTATGTCCCAATATTCATTTTTGTTATAAAGCATTAGATTTACAATTTTCTGATAAGACATCTATTAACCATTTAACGGCCTATAAAGGTTACAGTTATCATTTACCCACCTTTCTTCCAACTAACTACTTGCTATAACATTTAAATTTTTGATGTATTTGAAATGTGCATTCTCTAAGAAGGAATAAACTTATTTTATTATATATTTACTACTTTTTGTCGCTTCCTCTCTTTTATTCCATTCCAAAGAGTCCAAATAGCAAATATGCTGTTTAGACACTGTAAACTGACCAACAATGATACCGACTGTTTTGTAAATTGACCAAAACCTTGGTATTTTTGCAAAATGTCGGGCCGTGGTGCAAGTTCTTATTGCACGATAAGAGAGGTCAGTGATTTTATAATATCCGACATACAATTTGGTCAGTGGAAACAAAAACACCAATTTAACAACTTAATACTAAACAAATAACAATTAAGAATTAATAAATAGTAATTAACAATTAACTACATGAAAATTTAACCGATTAACACCACATGAACATTAATGCCTAAAGAGGCACACACCGAGATAGGGCTTAATACCAACAAAATTCTTAAGGTGAAACACCACACTTTCAACGAGTGTGTCAAATAATTAAAACAAAGCACACAAACACACACACACAAAAAAAATATAGGTATTCTCGCACTCTTTGAGGCTGGAAAAAAAAGAAAAAACTCACAGCTCCAAATAAGGTAGCGTCTCTACTTGCGTCTTCACCAAAGGTAGGGAAATATAGCCCCAATCCCGAAAAAGGATGATAAAGGATCCTTCCTGGCAACTGTCTCTCTACTTGACACCAACGAGCTACAAGGCTCCTGCAGCTGACCATGGCCAGGATGCGTCTACGGGGGTGTCTCTCCCGAGTCCACCTCAAAGCCGGGATCTCTGCGTTGGCCCTGCAGACTTCAGAAGAGAACACGCACGAAATGCAAAACACCACAGGTAGCAGAAATGTACCTGCTAAAAGGCGTTGAAAGTTGACGTTGCCAGCCGCTGAAGTATGTCTTGGAAACATTGAGCTCAGACTGTTCACTATAGCAAATGAGCCCCTCACTGGTAAATACCGGTGTCTCTTGCCACCAAGGACTGGAAAACACAGAAAAGAAACACAGCGTTAAACTAGACACTTACAAATCATCAAATGAGCGGGGAGGAGGTTAAAGCAGCACTTCAACAGAAAAAACTTTAAATTTACAATTACAGCCTTGTAAATTATAGTTTTATACTAATTTTATATAAAACAAATAAATGCAGAAACAAGGCTGATGAAATCGAATAAAAGGTTACGTTAATACATAATACCTTCCTCCCAGAAGGAAAAAAAAATTAAAAAATTTTATATATATATATATATATATATATATATATATATATATATATATATATATATATATATATATATAAATGGAAATGCGCTTGTAGAGTAAGAACAACAAGTAATACATAATAAACCTAACCACAAACAGGAGGTACCCAGAAAAAAATACAAACCAAGAGCTTTATATAGCTTACCATTATTTTAAAGATCTAATATTACCGTACTTCATCAAAAATCTCCAACTTTAAGGAAACAGACCTAACTACACCTAAATAATATCACCAGTACGCTTGGAGATATACCCCCTCACTTACAATACAACGGCATCAAAGTCCAAAAAGTCATACATATTTATAATATAATGAAAAGTCTTAGTATATCGGAACAAATATGTCTATCTATCTATCTATCTATCTATCTATATATATATATATATATATATATATATACATATATATATATATATACATATATATATGTATATATATATATATATATATATATATATATATATATATATATATATGTATATATATATATATATATATATATATATATATATATATATATACATATATATATGTATATATATATGTATATATATATATATATATATATATATATATATATATATATATATATATATATATATATATATATATATATATATATATCAACAGCAAATACAGCGTTTTCTCATATATTGCATCTATTTATGTCTGTGGTTTGTCCAGTTTTCATCACCATGCTGACTTCTGAGGATTAATGACCCTCCTCTTATCCCTCCAATAACGGTCTCTCCTTGTCTCCCTGGCGGCGTTTACTTTACTTTTTCTGTAACATGTTAGATTTGTTATAACTGATAGAATTGATACATTGGATTCTCTTTATAATTTTTATAAACCTTCAATTATATTGCTGTATTTCGACAGGGTCAATAGGGAGTTTACAGACTTTAACCTATTTATCTATCTTGATGAGCCTGTCCTGAGGGCTTCTTTTAACTGTGGAAAAATAATG
>NC_090740.1:105769171-105771671 GCF_036898095.1 Palaemon carinicauda | reverse complement strand
ATTACTTGAGCATTCTCAAAATTTACCTACTACTGGTTCTCCTCTCTCATTTTGACCCACTACAGTATAGAAATCACATGAAACAGATGTATATTTAGTCTTATATTTTTTCGTAGATATCTCGAAGTATTCATTAAAAAAAAAATCTATTTTTTTCTCTGTATGGGATGTTGTTGGTGGACACGTTGGGATTATCTTTAATTAATACTTGTTATTTAGTTTGAATATTAATCCTACAATTCTATCATTAGTAGCCTATTACAAAATGCCTTTAAGTTACCTGAAATAGTTTTATCAATAGGAAAACTGACTTCATTTCCTTTTTTCCGTTCATGTCCTCTGAAGCAACAGGGGAGGTTAGAAATTGCAAGGTGATAAATGAGGAGAGTGTAGTAGCTTAACGCAGGATAGTGGTAAATGATAGCAGACTAAGGAATTGTAGAAGTAAAAAGACGAGACTGGACCCAAAGATTAAGTGGTGGAAATTGAAAGAGGCGGAACTAAGAGTCTTGTTTAAGGAAATAGTGCTGTAAGCAGTAAGGTTACATGAGGATGTAAAAGAATGGTAGACCGAGAATAGTAAAGTGACTCGATGGATCGACGAGGAAGTACTTGGAGAGTCATCAGGAAGAACACCCCCAAAGAATAAAGAATCATGGTGGTGGAATGGTAAGGTGCAAGAACGGGTAAAAACCAAGAAGGCAGATCTATCAGGAAAAGAGCAGGATAAAGACGACTATAAGCAAGCAAAGAAAGAAGCAAGTAGAGCAGTAGCAAAGGCGAAGGCAGAGACATTAAAGGAAGTTTATAAAGAGATGGAAACACCAGAAGAAGAGAAGAAAATATTACGAATTGCTAAAGATCTGACGCAGATAAGGCAAATAAAAGATAGAAATTGTATAGTTTTATTAGAAGAGTGAAATTAAAAGAAGGTGGGAAACTTATTTTGAAGAATTATTGAATGAGGAGATCCAAAGAACAAGTATTTGAAGATGGATTCCCAAACAAGGCAGTTACCATAAGAGTGATTATAAGAGAAGTAGAACAAGCAGTAAAGCAGATGAAAAATAGTAAAGCTGCAGGACCGGATAATATACCGGTAGATGTATGGAAGAGTATTGGAGAGGAAGGCATATATATCTTGTGGGACTTGATGCAAACTATCTTCAATCAGGAAAAGATGCCAGAGGAATAGAGAGGAAGCCTAATCATCCCCATCTATAAGGGGAATGGAGACATCCAGGAATGGGGCAACTACAGAGGCATAAAGTTGATAAGCAATACTATGAAGATATGGGAGAAGATCATTGAGAAGAAACTCAGAAATGAAATAACAATTGGTGAGGAACTATTTGGATTCATGTATGGAAGACAGACTGTAGATTTAATATTTGATTTGAGGCAGATGATAGAGACAAATCAGGAGAAACAGAAAGAATTACTTATGGTCTTTATTGACCTGGAGAAGGAATACAATCGAGTACCACGTCAAAAGGTGTGGAGATGCATGAAAGAAAAACTAGTCGCTGAGAAATACGTAAGAATCACCCAAAATATGTATGAGAAGGCAGAAGCAAATGTTAAGAGTAGTTTGGGCCTAACAGAAAGTTTTCCAGTTAATTTGGAACTACATCAGGGGTCTGCATTGAGCCCTTACCTATTTGATCTGGCCATGGATGTAGAACCCAAGATATTAGAGATCAGTCTCCTTGGTGTATACTTTTTTGCTAGTGATTTTATACTGAGTAACACTAGGTGGGAGGTAGTAGAAGAGAAACTGGAGCAGTGGAAAAAAAATGGAAAATAGAGGATTAAAGATCAGCAAAAACAAGGCAGAGTATTTGAGATTGAAAAATGGGGAGAATGGGGAAGTTACTTTACAAGGAGAAAAATTTAAAAGAGTTGAAAATTTCAAGTATTTAGAGTCGTAATTCGTTGTTTCTTGATAACAATGTAACACAAAAGTGTTTAATTTCACATAGCAAAACCTATTCTGTTGTCATTCCAAGTAACAATGCCGTGTATGGTTGCTCAATTTCGATGTTAAAGACGGAAGTTTCAGCAGAGATGAGATATTCTATATATCCTACGGAAAACATATAAAAATAAGTGAAAATTAACTTTCATAGAGCGAATCCAATCAATTCTGAATCTTCTGTATTTTGTTTAGCTCATTTTGCTCCAGAACATTGTAAAGACAGTAGGAAACCACGATTGCTGGGTATTGAAAGCCATGAGAACATGAGGTTATTGAAGTGTTTAATTGCGAAATGCTGATATAAATATTCAAACTTTTATTTAAAATCCAGCTTTGTTGAAAAACGTGATATTTCAATTCATGTTAATTTTATGCCTGACATATTGTTAGGCGTACAGAGCTCAAGATCTGTATATTTATAAACGCACATTAATATATGTCTATATGTGTATGTATATATATATATATATATATATATATATATATATATATATATATATATATATATATATATATATATAT
>NC_090740.1:105754171-105766671 GCF_036898095.1 Palaemon carinicauda | reverse complement strand
TCTGAGCTATAAAAAAGGTTGTATGGCTATATGGTTCATTTAACTCTGAACTATACTAAAATTTTTATGATTTTATTGTAGAGAGAGAGAGAGAGAGAGAGAGAGAGAGAGAGAGAGAGAGAGAGAGAGAGAGAGAGAGAGAGAGAGAGAGAGAGAGCCTTACCTTATTGGCTTATTCTATGTTTGGGTTCCCCAGGTCCCTCAGTGTGAGGCACCTCATATATCCACCAGAGAGTTGCTAATGCATCTTCCGGTGTATTTTGCATCTTCCAGTCTTGGATGGTCTAGGATGCATCTTAGGTATTTATCGAGCTTATTCTTAAACACAACTACGCTCACTCCTAATGTGTTTCTTAGTTGAGCTGGCAGCGCATTAAATAGTAGCTTCATTATCGATGCTGTTGCGTAGTGGATTAATGTCTAGTGCGCCTTCCTTAGTTTTCCTGGTCTAGTTTCTGGCAATATTAATCCTCTTTAAATATAATCTCGGAGTTTGATAAAGTAAACAAGTTCTGCAAGTTATATTCATATATACATTCAATAAACAAACTTACTTTAACTTAGCGTCGATAATTGCGGAGAAAACTTTATGTTTGAGGGCCAATAACGTCAACATATTCTTCTTTTTTTACATATGGCAATGACATTTCTACAACTGATTTGAAGTGCTTAGACAGCGTTACCAGATTGTGCGATCCCAAATTCCTCTGAGAAGGATACAAATACAACATAATAAATTACGAAAATCTTTTGTAGGTTTTTTCAATGCTAAATCATGTATTACTCATAGTGTAGCATAGATTTGTATGAGGCCTCATAAAAAGCACCCATCATAGTTTGAAAAGAATCTTAGTGAAGTTTCAATCTGGCTACACTGACTTGAGTAAGCAAATAGTAGACAACAAGAATAAAGTATATCAGTACCATCTACTGTCGACGCGCCCTAAGCTGGCAAATGCTAACAGAAATCCTAGAGAGGTTACTGTCTTCCCACTACTGTCTTAAGGGTTTAGCGATTTATAGTCACCTTGCAGCAATATCCCTTACAGTTCATGTAGGCAATCATCCATGAACGACTGTTACTCACTCAATGAAGCTATATTCCTTTTTACCAACTGATATAATATTTAGAAAATTAGGTGTGTTTCTCTATTCTTGACATTTGTTATCATGTGTGATTATTCTCAGGGTAAATCCGTTTACTCCTGCTCCATCAGATATGACTGGCTTTTTTTCCTGCAGGTACACCATTAGCGCCTGAGGATCGTATTAAACATATGGAATCTGCAATTACAGGTTGCAGTTACATCTTAAAATTTTTTGATAAAACTTAGGTGGGGTTATTGACTAGCCTGTAAAGTTTGTTAAGGAAAATACTCTCGAAACATATGGCAGACAATAAGTTTTTCCCAGGACATGAGACCATAATTAAAAGAAGAGTAAGCATTGGGTGAAGAGGTTTTGGTGCACTAATTGTGATTATGAAAAGTTAAATACTACCTTACTTTAAGGGATAAGTACTTACTCAGATGGTCTCAGCAGTGTTAACCTATGCATCATCAACTTCGAGTCTTACTAAAGCCTTAAAACATGAGCTAGTTATAACCTGAAGAGCTATGGAAAGCATAATGATAAGATTAACACTCACAAGGAGAAAGAGCAACATGGATAGGAAAAGAAACTAAAACAGAGGATATTCTAATACGTAAAAAAAAAAGAAAAAAGAAATGGACATGGACAAGACATATAATAGGAAAAAAATATAAGAGATGTACAATAGGAGTAACAGAATAGGTCATTTGAGATTATAAATGAAACAGAAAGAAGAAAAGACGATGGATTGAGGAAGTAAGAAAAATAACAGATATAAACAGACATAAAAAGACCCTTATAGCAACGTTGGCGTTATTGGCTAACAGGGGCTAGGTGAATGCAAATGAGGTTTATTTATCAGATAACAAGCTTATATACAAACAGTTGATAGCAAAAATTTTCAAAAAATTCAGACAATATGAAACTTGTGATGGAAAGCTCAAAAGCTTTGTTCTATTATAAGTGACTGCGAAAGCAAGAGATAAAGCTAAATACTATGACAATATATGACCGTGTATGAAACAAGTGCGGTACATGACTCGCCTCTGAAAGACATACATTTGAACAGTGAGACCTGCTCGAGAAAGCTAAATGTAGGCGGGACATCAAGCAGGAGATACGCTGGTTCAGGCAACTAATCATAGATATCTGGGAAAGTGTCCCCGGGGATTGTTACGAGGACATAGTCTGCTTTGCTGCTTGAGCGATTCTTACCCTGAATCGGGACGATAGATACTGGTTATCGCTTCTCTCTTGGCAAAGGGCAGCAGTTTCATCAAGGTGGCGTGCGTCGAAAAATCAGGTTCGGTAGGGGCCATTTTAAAAAGGTTGTATGCGGTAGTCACTTCGATGGTCTCTAATGTGTCAACGCTGGTTTCAAGTGGCAAAAGAGAGGTGAGGAGAAAGCAAAAGAGGTCTATCAATAGATAAGGAGCTTATATACAATTACTTGAAAGCAAGAAATTTACATAAATTCAAACAATAACAAACATGCAATGGGAAATATAAACATGTCTGTCTATTATCAGTACATGACATAGCGAGAGATGAAAAAAATAACTGCTGATGATGATGAGATATATATATATATATATATATATATATATATATATATATATATATATATATATATATATATATATATATATAACTATATATATATATACACATATATATAAATATATATATATATATATATATATATATGTATATATATATGTATATATATACATATATATATACACACACATATATATATATATATATATATATATATATATATATATATATATATATATATATATATATATTTCCGAGTAAGGATACCTTAACATAGTAAAAGGGTTGCTATTGACATGATCAGCAATGGTGTACCAGTCAAGGGGTACCATTCTAGATTTTCTGGTTGTGCGCGAATATACATAAATCACTTACACTACACTACGCTGGCCTGCATGGGGATGAAAACTGGCAAATCCCAGAGAGGAATTGGTATGTATGAGGCCTTTGTCCTACTGTGGACTAGAAACGGCTACTTTAGTTCTTTGTAACTTTTGTGGATAAATATATATATATATATATATATATATATATATATATATATATATATATATATATATATATATATATATATACATATAATCTTTCGTATGTGTGTAGGTGTGGATGTGTTTTGTTTTCCTGTGTGATTTTTGTGTATAAATTTAAGAAAAGTACTTCCTTCAGAAGGGCTAATATTTCATGCAAACAGAGAAGATCTAAGCCCAGACTGTTTACCAGCTTCTGTCAGTTTTACATAATTTCGCCAAAGTAATCCACTTGAAGGGGTCATTTAAACCTTTCTATATATTCCCAAAGATCGCATCAGCTTCAACCTAATCTTCGTATTGGTGGGTGATAAGCTTTGCGAGCTGATGGAAATAAATTGTATAATATATTTTTTTTTTATCTACTTTTTGGAGAATAATTAAATGAAAAAAAAAATGTTGCGTTATTTTCTATATTGTAAGTTTAAACGCTAATGATACCAGCCAAAGAGATATAATATTTATTCCGTGATATTTGCAACATTGATATTTTACTAATATTTCTTTTTCATATGAATTTCCTGTAATAGGAAATTAGCTAATCTGGAGTATGATGATGATGCTGTCCTAATCTGCAGAACATCACAGGTTTTGCAATGCTTGATTACCAAAATGCATGAAATATCATATAATAATAATAATAATAACAATAATAATAATAATAATAATAATAATAATAATAATAATAATAATAATAATAACGATAGTATTATTATTATTATTATTATTATTATTATTATTATTATTATTATTATTATTATTATTATTGATAGAAATAATAATAATAATAATAATAATAATAATAATAATAATGATAATAATAATAATATTGCTGGATACTCTCAGGGTTAAATTACCTATAATGCTATTAGCACCAACGAACACTTTTGTCCTGTCATTCGCAAAAAACTGAGAAGACGGAGAATGAGATCAATCGAAACTCGCCAGTAATCGATAACTTTCTTAACTTCTAAGAACTTGAATTGATTCAAACCATCATAGTTCGAAAATTATGATCATGGCTACATAATGAAATATATAAAAATCCATTAGCCTACTAAGACCTTAAAGTATTACAAAGATTCTTTAACATAAAACTTAACCCACTCGGCTTTCTAATAGTTTTTTATGACAGCTATAAAAACATTACATGTTTATATTTCTTTCCTCTTCCTAATCGGATTCACATTGTCTTCCTTGTTATTTGGAATTTTTGAGTAGAAGAAAAAACCCTGTTTCAAACCTGAGAAAATGAATATGGAAGAAATTTTGAAATTGTAATGAATATGTAGAAAAGTTAATAGGATATGGACGTGATGAAGAGGAAGGTCAGAGGCCAAGATAGTGTTTCTTAATATCTGTAAAAGATTTTTGTTTTTGAAAGACTGATGGGAGATGTCCGAGGGAAGAATTGATTTTAGTACAGTGTTGGAATAAGAAAATGGGCTAGGAATAGCATGTGGGAACAAATACAAAATTAAAAAATCTGATGTTTATTTTTCATTTTTTAAAGCTTTTAAGATGTTCATAAATAGATTTAGGAAACAGGGGTTGTACATGTGCAAGGTAATGTAAAGCTCCTTTTAATCTTGGTGTAGAACATGTATAATTCCCAACTAGTCTGGAATTACTTCACCAAATACTTTTGCAGAGAAAAGTGAATGCGATTTTATGTTTCATAAGAGTGACCTATGTTATATCTAAGATCCGCGAGAAATATCTCATATGAAGACGGATATTTTTGCATTTAAATATATCCTTTCTCATTTACGGAAACATTTAACATAGTCATTTTGTGTAATCATCTCAACCATTTCCCCAATTATTCAACGTGCATCATAAAGTAGTTAATTATCTTTGATACCTACTATTAAACTTGAATTATATTCATTCTCTTAACCCCTTCTGTTTTGTCCTGTATAAATTACTTAGCAGTAGCTTCCAATGCTAAAATTGTTATTTCCTTGAGTGATGGTGCAGTCTCTGATTAACATGAAATCTTCACTAAGACTGAAGTTCGTCAAAATATTGCATCAAACCATAAAAGTGGCTTCGATTATACGAATATGTAAATCAGTTTAAATTCAAAGTACATAGTCTGAACGTTTATGACTGCAATAAAAACACAGGGATTATTGATTTTGTGAGCTTGTTTCTTTTCATTCCTAAATGAATGAAAAATATAAAGGATACAGGAAAGAGGTGGAAAAGAAGTCCTCCATCCTCTAAAGGCTCACAATCTTGGTTACAATCATGTTCTGTATCTTTTCACATTGAATAAGTCTGCGTAGTTTCGTTAATAATGGCCTCATGGACACGAGTCGTTCTTGTGTTTTAAATTAGGAGCATTGATCATTACATCAGTAGAGCTGATATTTAAGAAAATATTAACTCTAATAAGCATCATTGTGTATCCTAAATAAACAATACAGAAAAAAACTTGATACTTGTAAAGAGGTCCCAGTTTCTTTAAATAAGTTGAGTATACTTTTAATTAGTCTTTCCCAAGGCCTTTATTTATTGTTAAAAATATCGTTAGTTACTCATTGCAGGTTCCTAATTAATTTGAGTTCTTCTTGTCTATATGACATATAAAAGCTAGTTATTGTAAACCCAGTAAGAGTAAAACTATCAAGCCTCATGTCTGATCAAAAAAAAAAAAAAAAAAAAAAAAAAAAAAAAAAAAAAACATTATGCAGCTTGAGGGTATACTCGGCCACACTATTCTATCTTATTTCTTTCCCTTGTTTGTGACGCTTTTATAGTTTATCTATGAAATATATACAGTATATTAATGTTGTTACTCATTGGTATAAAACTTTAGAATGACAATGATAACTCTTTTTGAATTTGCTCAGCAGGAATATTTTCAAGATTTTAAAAATATATTCTAAATATTGGCTTTATCTATTAATTTGATGTATATTTCTCTATCAAATAAAGATATCTGTTACCTTATTCATTCTGTTCACTATAAATTTTACTAGTATTTGAAAAACTAAATTTTTTATCACATGCCAATAGCGTTTTCAATAATTGACACTAAGAATCTTAGAATTTAGTTTTTAGTAAAAACTATCTATATCAAGATTGTTTTGAATCTTGTTCCTAGTTTGAATTTCACAATCATCAAGATTTGATTACATAAGTTTATTGTGTTCTATTGTAACTTGAATATCATAGGATTTTAAATATGGCAGTATTTCCAAGAAAATATTCTAGGATCAACTTTTGAACCGTCTATTTTGTTTGTTGCGCCATTCCAATCCTCTCCAATGATTTATTTGTACAAACTGTTTCTATAGTATTATAGAAAACCCTTTTCAAATAATACTGCTTTTTCACTTTTTTATGTCATTTCCTGAATGAGAAAATCATTAGCCGGTTAAGATTAAAATTAGAACGCTTCGTATCTAGCACTCTTAATATGTCCCCGACCTCCATGTTATGACATGAAATCATCAATTACGATATTTCATTTGTTAGTTTTGCAGAGACGCTTTGAATTTATGATTGTGGTTAAGTACAATTTCGCAATGCTTTTCAATTCTATAGACTAGTACCGATATCTGTCATTTATTTCTTGCATGATACATTTGAAAAATAATCAGCTAGGGCATTGCTTATCTTAGCTGCTCCAGTCATATAATGTCCATTCACCTTCAACACTGGTGGGGGTTGGCCGTGAATTTGCTTGCTGTCTTCTCAACTTTCCTTTATTCAGAAAATGGTGGTGTTGTTTTATTATTGGAGGAAACAAACGACACCCAAGACTGACGCCTAGCTTCTTTAATGCAATGAAAAAACTATGCTCTACATTTCTTGTATGCAATTAAATTCTCCTCAGTATGGCGTCAGCGCAATCGAGTTAAAGACCATTTTGTGACTTGTGCAGTGCAGTTAGTTCTGAAGACCACTAGAGACTGGTCGTCGTTTGAATAACCCTGTTGTTTTGGGAATAAAATTGACTCCTGATGTATGAAGGTTTTCATTCAGTAAGTCTATGGCATCATACATATTCTCAAACTGTTCTGCATTCCCTTCAAATTCGCTTAGCTCCTGAAATCTAGCCCAGGCGGCCTTATCAAAATTCCAACGTGGTGATTTTTATAAAGGTAAACCATTGTTGATGTTTATAATGATTGGTGCATTATCACTAGTAAGGCAGTCATCTAATGTCATCCAACTGAAATTGAAAATGCAATCAGAGCTTACGATTGTCAATGCATGACTACGAAACTCTCTGAACATGAAAGTGCGTTGGCTTTCCTGCATCAATTAGTCCCACATCTTCATTTTCCACAATTGGTGATATTATGTTGCCCCATGTGTTTGCTAAAACATCGCTCCATAAAGGATGTCTACTACTAAAATCCCCGAACTAGAGAATAGATTTTGGCAATTGTCGAATCATTTCTACCATATCGTTATACGAGATGTTGTCACTACGAGACAAATAAGGAGAGAAAATTGTGTATTTTCTCCCTATATGGATTCTTAAAACCACTACCTGCAGTGGTGTACAAATGGGTAAAGATATTTGGGAACATCTCGGCGGACGTATGTAAGATTTCTGCCATGAATCCCTGTTTGTTGGTCATATGGTGTCCTATAGCTAACATACTCACGAGGATATGGAGAATTACCACCAAGTTTGTCTCCTGTAGACATGTATAAGTATAGGGGAGTGCTCATGAATAAGGAGCTTAAGTTCTTCATATTTGTCCCCTAAACCCTGACGATTCCATTGTAAAATGGAGGAGAAAACTATGGATTATTTCTGGAAGACTTCTTGGATGAGATCTTCCCATTGACAGTTTTGGATATAATATTATTTCCTATAGGCTTCTGTGAGGATCTGGATAAATTAGGTTTCACATTTGCCTTTCCAGTGATCTTTTTACCTAATTCTGGAAGGGAATGGTGAACCTCAAATTTGATTTTTTTATTTATAGTTTGTTGAAGATTCATAATCTTTTTCAGATAAATATTGTACCTATTTGGAATAGGTATTTTTACATTTCTCGTGGGAGGGGAGAGGGGTGGTGGTGTCCTTCTTTTTCGAATGTGAGATGGAGAACCATTAGTATTATGCAACTCCATTATGGCAGATGCATCCATTAGCTCTCTAGCATGGGATTCCTCACCTAAATCTGGTAATGATACTATCCGAGATGGAATCTTTGGGCTTTCCAACTGTGGCAGATTCAAAGGAAGGAGGGGGTGGGTGCTTTTTTGACAAGTGGCACTGAATCTAAAGTATGGGGCATATGCTTAGCCTTGTGAGGTAGTTTAGAAATTGGATGCCTTACATTACCTAGCCTAGCATATCCTACACTGTTATATTCTGCTCATGGTTTCTGAATAGCAGTTTTTTTCTATTTCATACCAATGACATATCTTATCAGTAACTTTAGGATTCTGGCTACAATTAGTGCACTTTCAAATAGAAGTGCAAGGACCATGCTCAGGATTAAAATAAATTTCGCAGATATTTCCAGTTTTGCAAACTCTTGATGGATGTCCAAATTTGTTGCAATTCTGTTTATAGACACGAACTGGAATCATCTCTTTTTCAATGTATACGTGCGAGGGTACGACATGGTCTTGAGATATTAAGAAAATCTGAGTGGTTCGTGGAATCTTATGAACTTTCCACATTACTCTAGGGCAAATATCCAATATTTCTTTTCATTAAATTCCTAGAGATCTTTGTTAAAAAGAACCCCGGTAAAATAATTGAAATTCAAATGCTGCTTGATATCTCTCTTTAAATTTTCTTTATCTCTGTACTATTTAGCATAGTAGACTGTGTTACATATTTGGCATGGAATAATATGGAGTTCTTGCCAAATCTAGAAATTTCCCCAAGCTCTATAGTGCCTACTTTCTGTTGTATTAGTATCCTAAATTAAAAATAGGTGTATTCTTTTCAATTGGATACTGCTGTAATTCATATGGGTGGTTTAGGCTTTTTTTATATTATTAAGTTAATTTTTGAGTCCATAGACTCATTTTGATGCCAGTCACTAGGGCAATATATGTCCAGGTTTCTAGGAGCAGTATTGCATAGTAATTCAGTAATCTCGATATTATAATTTTAATTTTTGAGACCCAACAGGCAGCTTTGAAATCGTCCTCGTGATTATCAAAGCAGATTCATACTCCCCATTTTTTCATATTGTTCCCTAAAACTCATCCTTTCTTCAGGGATCTTACCTTAAGTTTTAAAAGTCTTCCATAATGTTTCATAATGACAGCTTATTGGCAAATGGCATGTATCGATAATATTTAATTTCTGAAAATTGGAGTGGTCCTTTTTCATTCCTGAGTCGGCAACAGAATTTTAACTAATAGAATTGCCAGAGATTACCAACAGTGCCAGGGACGGGGATGAGGGCGAGTGGGGGCGGGGTGGGGTTTGTAGCATATCCATAGGAGCAAGACCGATAACAAAGGGCCGTGTTTGGTTTTCATTGGTTTTTGTTGCTGGTTGGTTTGCCTGCTTGGAAATATTGAGATAGTACCATACGTTGGAAAGGAAATTTGTACTCTCCACTATCGGCAAAATGAGAGTATACTTTCCGTATGGTCGACTCCGTACCCTAACCGAAGGATACCACTAATACAGATTTAGAGGCACAGATGAAAGCTAGATCCACCTGTTAGGACTAATGCCAAGAAAATATGGAATCATCTTTCCCATAACTGTAATGATGGGCTTCGGATAAAAATCCAAGAATCCCACCTCAAAGATTGGATCCCCCCGGATTCCGATGACCCAATCCTTGAGAGTAGTTCCGGCAAAAAGGTTCAAACCATCTTCGGGATGGCTGAGGTTATCCAGTACTCTTATATATATATATATATATATATATATATATATATATATATATATATATATATATATTTATATATATATGTATATATATATATATATATATATATATATATATATATATATATATATATATATATATATATATATATATATATATATTATCCCCACTCCCATTCATCGAAGCAGGCAGAAATAACCAATGTGGAAATGTCCATGTCATTTAAATAACAAAATAAAAATATATAAATGAAAAATTACTTGTATATATAAATATATATATATACATACATATATATATATATATATATATATATATATATATATATATATATATATATATATATATATATATATATATATATATATATATATATTAAAGTAAATTTTCTGAGTTATTTAAGTCAACCTTGTTCTGGTTATAAGTAGTTTCCACTATTGTTTAATGTACTTTGAAGGTGGCGTCATGTTGATTGTTTCTCACCGACTCCCCGCTCATTTACCTAGTTTAAACCATCGTATTAACGATTGACTTTACTTTGCACAAGTGAGGATGTAAGCGATTCGATGTTGGAGGTGGGTCCTCGGACAGAAGACAGTTCGGGCTTGAGCACTTCCACATCCACAACCGCTCATCTGTTGATTTCGACCACGGCTCTGGAAAGTGATTGACGGATTCTCGTCTTGTTGTATCGTCTGCAAGTGCTCTTGTCACCTGCGACTCGAATGTTGCCTTGCTTTTGGACAGTGTATTCCAGAGACTGGTAGGTGCTACTGTCACCTGCGACTGGAGTCTGCCCTGCCGTTTCCTGACGTGAGGGAGACGTGTGTGTATATGTATATGTATATGTATATGTATATGTATATGCATATGAATTTAAGAGATAATTCTCATAGAGTTAGGTCAGGATGAAAATAGAAAGTTCATTAAATTAGAAGAAGGTCGAAGTAGTTTTGATGGAGAGAGAGAGAGAGAGAGAGAGAGAGAGAGAGAGAGAGAGAGAAAATTCGATTCGAACTGGGAGGGCTGTTGCCCCAAATTCAAGAGCACTGTTGCCCGTCACAATTCTTCAACAATATGAAAAACATTACATGACTCCTTCAAGGAATTCTCTTGTTAGGAGGGGATGTAATCATATGGATACATCATAAGGAAAAAAGATCAGGGAAAAGTTTAATTGTTTTAAGAATTTTCAGTTATTGGAAAACCGCTCATATGCACATAAGACTTCTCAATTGCACTGCTTTATCAAAATTCGTTAGTAGCTTATTGAAAGTGTCCCTGACTCTAAAACTAAGGGTCGGACTTTGTACCCAGGCTATGGATGGGAGGATTGTAGGAGCCAATAGGTTTTACTAGTTAATCATCCTTAGTTATTGCCTAAACCCTTGTGTTCCTAGACTGGATGTAGAGGGACTTAAGCGTTGAACAGATGAGGTCGTTATCCAGGACACTGTCTTTCCTTGCCTCAACCCCTCTGAAAGGTAATGCTGAGCCCTTTATGTCTACGCCTGGGATTCCCTATTTTAGGATTCATGATTTTGAACCATTTATAACTTTTTTTACTCTTTGCAATTTTTTTTCTCTCATTGGTTAGCAACAGATAATTTGTTTGGTAAAATAAAAAAACTTTAAGCATTAATAGTCATATAAGAGAATGGATAAAAGATATCACCTCATCTTGAGATGAATGCCTAAAATTAAATACCTTTTATGATAGTGCTGGAATTGAATATAGGTCCTGAAATCTGAGTCTTAATATTTCATATAAAATGTTGCCATATGCTTCTTGTTTAGAAATGTGTTACTACATGATTCCGAACAAGCTTGTGCATGTGCACAGGAAATGTAATAACGTTTACCGTGGCCATTTACATGAAGAGAGAGAGAGAGAGAGAGAGAGGAGAGAGAGAGAGAGAGAGAGAGAGAACTCTTGTTGTTGAATTTCTTCAAAAAATACACAGACAGTTGCACAAACAGAACCAAGAGTAAACTATGGAAACACAATAGCAATTGTTTTTCTTGAATAACTTCATTAAATCATATCACAAGAGAACGGCAACATTTGCCTCCCTACAAAAAAAAGTGGTTGGTAGATAGTGTCACATCCATAATGATTAATAGCATCAACACATAAATTACAGGAAATTTTCTAATGAATAAATATGAGATATTTGGAATAACGTCTATTTACCTGCTTTCACGAATTAATTGGTTTTTATAGATTTTATCAGGGACTGCCAGTAATTAAGAATATTCTCTCTCTCTCTCTCTCTCTCTCTCTCTCTCTCTCTCTCTCTCATAAGAACAACACACATATACAAATATGCACTTGTGCACTAACATATAATCTTTTTTGTGTTACTAAAATGAACAACTAGGAAAAAAAAATCATGATAAAATGTATTCTAAGAAATGAGTTCATGAGATTAAAAAAAAAAATTAGCTTTATCACACGATTGTTTATATAAGTGATGGGAAA
>NC_090740.1:105734171-105749171 GCF_036898095.1 Palaemon carinicauda | reverse complement strand
CCCTCTCTCTCTCTGAAAGCCCTTGGCTTAATCCTAGTGGTTCTACCTGTATATTAATCCAGGTATTACTATTCTAGGATAGATCTGCCCTGTCCTGATAACCAGAGTGACTGGTTTTTGGGTTTTGGCAGAATTTCAGAGTTTTTAGTCTGTGGTCTGCTTCTTCCTAGCATGGAGAATGAGTCTCCTTTGCTAGGTTAGGGGCGGACACAGGAAGCTTTGCTTCCCTAGTCCATGTCGGAAGGATTCTGATGATTCCTTCCTTTAGTGGCCTAGCAGACTGTCCTGTGTTGTTTTTTCTCGGGCTGGAGAATGAGTTTCTCAGTGCCCGGAGAAATAACTTCACCTAACTTTGTTCTGGTTGGGAGGAGGATAGCAAGCATTGCCAGTGTTCCTCCCTAATAGACAACTCTTGGTTAGGATGAGCTTCCCTAACTGCCGAGTGTGTTTCTTGCTGGAACAAAGTCTTTAGGACCCTTATCCTTTCCCCACCTCTCTTTCTTTTATTTTCCTTTCGCCATAGTCCTTCTACCGTACCTAGCATAGGTTAAGATGGAGGACCGGCTCAGCTCTCTGCCGGCCGGCATTACGTGCCGGCCGGCAGAGAACCTTTGTTCTTTGCAGAGTGAACCCCAGACCTCCCTTGGTCTCTCTTCCATGTCTGCCGGTAGAGCCCGGCAGGCTGTGGATTCTATGGAAGCCTGAATTGTACATTCTCCCCTTCCATAAGTTCACTCTTTCTGGATGGACGGTTGTATGGCAATGCCGCCTTATAACCTTTCATCCATACTGTTTCTCTGACTATTGTGTTGCACCCCTATCCCGGCTGCCGGCTTAACAGCCGAGAGCCGGGCAGGTAGAGGTTCTCTTGTTTTTGGCTACTGCCGGCCTCATGGGTTTTGTTACCTTTGCCGGCCGGCAGTGGAATCACAGCCCGAATCTGCTGGCCGTTACGATTAGTGGCCGGCAGCCGGATATTAGTGTTTTCAGCCATCGGCTGGCAATGATTGCCGGCTGGCACACAGTCGCGAATCAGTGGACTGCCGCCTATTAGTTAAAGATATTATATCTTTGATCTATAAAGGGGTAGATGCCGGCCGGCACGTGCTGGCGTATGCTGGTACGTACCGGCACGTGCTGGCTGACACAGTAGCATGCGATGTACAGTAGTTGCTATATTCGTAGTGTAGTACACACTGCATTAGTAGAAACTGCTGTACAGAATTTGTGATAACACTAAAGTTCTTCATCATACTTAATGTTATCTTGTACAGCCTTTTGTTGAGACCGTACATTATATAGAAAGTGAGTTCTTTCTGTATTCTTTCGATCCCGTATATTAAAACTACACATTAAATTTCCGTTTAGGAAATTAAATAAGGTATTCTATTATAGAATTAACCTTAGTTTTAATATCTTGGGAGGTTACGGATATTGACTGGACAGGAAATACAAGTATGTGTCTTTCCTTCTTTCTTTTATAGCTTTTCTATATAAGCTAAATGTCTCAATATAAGTGAAAGCCTTCACTTGATACTCATGGATTTTTCTTCTCTTTACAGGAGAACCATCCGAAGTGCGGGAGTTTGTTCTGTAATGTCCGCAGTAAGAACTTCTGTGGACATCAATATTGCACGAGGCACGCAGCATGCGCAGCCTCCAGAGGTGATCTCCGCTATTGGGACTCTCAGGTTTGTACAGCTTGTTCTAACCTGATTACCGAGGCTTTTGACGACCCTAAGTCAACGGAGTCAAGGGATGCAGCCAGGGAAACGTTATGATCCTGGGGGAGGGGCTTTCAGGAAAACACCTCAGGTCCCTACCTTCCAAATGAGAAGATGAGGGCCTACCTTTTCCCTAAAGCATCGGCTGATGCAATCATCCCCAGCCTCAGGTGGGGATACCAACTGCACAGAATCCGGTAGATTCTGAAGTCTCAGCCACCCTTCAAGACATCCACTTGGACGATAGGATGTCGGAGGTGTTGGATTCTACAGAGAAGGTCCTTTTAGGAGAAGGTCAGGAGGAGGAGCTGTTCCAGGCTCCTCAAGTAGAAGAGGAAGAAATCGACGAAGTGTCGGTTACATCGGTTCCGGACCCAGAACCTATTCCGTCTACATCGTCTGCTATCCCAGATGAACTGGGAAGGACTCTTTCTTCCATTGTTGAGATGATCCAACAAATTCAAAGGAAGAATGATGAGAAGGAAGCTGCAATGAAACTGGAGTTACGTAGGCTTGCAGCATCACGTGGGCCCCAGAAGCGGGTCAGCGTGAAGGATTTTCCTTTGTGCTCGGATACCAATCCTTGGAGGTATGCCGAACCCATGCCAATGACAACCGGGAAGATCGTGTTCTCAGAAAAGTTGGGAGCAATTCCCCTGGAAGAAGTGGAATTTTCGCCCAACAAATATTCTTATCCGGACTGCTATGTCCATCTTAGGAAAGAGCCAGCCTTAAAGGCGGAGACGGAGCCGAAGGAGGTCATAGTTTTTTACCATAGTAAAGCTCAGACGTTACTAGCGTGCTCAATGAAGGAGAGGGGCTTCTCTAACTTAAAGGTGCCCAGCTTGAGTAAGAAGCTTCCCTCCTTTGTGGCCTCTCCTACCAGAGCCTTTCCCTTCTTGGAAAAGGGATATAAGTCAGCCTTAAAGGCGGTGGAGGCAGGGAAACCATGCCCCTCCTTGGAGGAGTGCAACCCGTTATCTCTGACCTTGCCCTTGGACCAAGAACACTGGAAGGACGTACACCTTACCTTCTCAGTCGGGAAGCTGGAAGCTGATATTGCTCAACGCCAGTTCGGTGAGGCACTTCTAAAACTGTCGGAGGTTCTCTTGCGTAGAGAGCAAGAGACAAAGGAAAGACTTGCGGCATTGATGTCGTTGCAAACGACACTAGAAACGATGGCAAGTGTTCCCAAGAACCAGGACATGTTCATGGTTGTGGCCAAAACCCATCTGGCCACAGTTACGAAGGATCTCTATAGCTTTATTAAAGCTAGGAGAGCCTCTAGAGAGTTTGTGTTTGCCTCGGCTGCGGTGAGGCACGAACCGAGGAAACTGATCTCCTCTTGTATTTGGGGTAAAGACCTCTTTCCCAATAAAGTGGTTAAAGAGGTAGTAGACAAGGCCGCCAGAGAGAATAGGAACCTTCTCAAAATGTGGGGTTTAGATCTTATGAGAAAGTCTTCTCTGGATGAGAGTTCCCAACCCAAGAGGAAGACAAAAAAGCCTGGGCCATCCTCTCGGCCGGCTAAACCCTACCGACAGCAACATCAACAACAACTTCCTGTGACCGCGGTGCCTCAGATAGTGGCACAACCTCCAACCACGTGCCAGCTGGTACCTCAACAAGTGGCGACACAGACGCCAGTTTTTACCCAGCCTTCAATAGGCAGACTTCTTCCTTTCGTTCGAGGGCTAGAGGAACAGCCAGAGGTTCTTCTAGACACCTTTCAAGAGGAAGGGGACACAGGGAAGGTCGCGGTCAAGGAGGCAAGGCCTCAGGTCCACAGAAGCAGAAGTAAGATACTTCCAGTAGGAGGCAGACTACAGCTATTTAGGGATCGCTGGACCTTCGATCCCTGGGCCCACAGCCTAATTAAAAATGGACTAGGTTGGAGCTGGAGCAGTCCTCCACCTAAATTTCCTCAATTCTTCCAACACTCATCCCCCGTTCTGGAAAAATATGTCCGAGAACTCTTAGACAAAAGAGTAATCCGGAAAGCTAAGTCCATAAAATTCCAAGGAAGGCTGTTTTGTGTTCCAAGAAGGACTCAGAAAAACTCAGAGTCATTCTAGACTTTTCGCCACTCAACAAGTTCATAGTGAACTACAAGTTCAGAATGCTCACGCTTCAGCACATAAGGACCCTACTGCCCAGGAGGGCGTATGCTGTCGGTATAGTCTTGTCCGACGCTTATTGGCATATTCCAATTAATCGTCACCTCTCCTCCTACCTAGGCTTCAAGTTACATAGAAAACTTTACGCCTTCAGAGCCATGCCTTTCGGGCTAAACATAGCCCCAAGGATTTTCATGAAGCTCGCGAACGCAGCCGTCCATCAATTACGCCTAAGGAGGTCCAAGTAGTAGCCTACTTGGACGACTGGCTGGTGTGGGCAGCATCCAGGACAGAATGCATGCAAGCTTCTAAGATAGTGATCTCCAGCTCAAAAATTTCAGTGGTTGGGAATCCTCTGGACTTTGGTGTCAAATCAGCTTTCCATTCCTAGTAAGAAGAGGAAAGAAATAGCAGGATCTGTCAAGAGACTATTGAAATCTAAACGGATATCAAGACGCAAACAGGAGAGAGTGCTGGGCTCTCTACAGTTTGCTTCGATAACAGATCCAGTGCTAAGAGGTTTACACCTATAGAGTCAGAATGGTCCCTTGACGCAGGATCGTTCTCCTTCATCTCGAGTCAAGTCCCAGAGCTGCAGATAGACCTCTTTGCGACGAAAGACAACAAGAAAATAGATCGATCCGTTAGCGGAGGCAGTGGACGCTATGTCCCTGGACTGGAGCATATGGTCCAGTATTTATCTGTTCCCTCTGCACAACCTCTTTTTGAAGGTCCTCGATAAGCTGAGATCTTTCAAAGGGAAAGCAGCAATAGTGGCCCACAAGTGGCCAAATAGCGTGTGGTTCCCTCTGGCATTGGAACTACGACTATAATTCGTACCGCTACCGGATCCATCCCTGTCTCAGCGAGTACAGAAGTTGACTGTCTTCGCTCCATCACAGAAAACACGGAACCTACATCTCATGATTTTCTCTCCTTAAGGATGAGAAAAAGATTCGGTGTTTAAAAGTCAGTTTAGACTTTTGGAAGAAACCAGAAGACATTATGAGGCTTCAGGGAAGGAATAGCTATCCTTTGTCAAGACGAAGAAACCGAAAGAAATCCCGACAGATTCCTATTTATCATTCTACACTCACCTTCATGAGCAAGGTTAAGCAGCCAACTCAATTCTATTGTTCAAGCCTGCCTTGACAAGTCAGATACCTTAATTATATGGACTTTGAACATCCTTGTTTGCACACCGGCTGGTAGTCATCCAAGGCGTTCTTTATGCACTATGCGAAGCAAGTGGAGCAACTTATGAGATCTGTGGTAGCAGCAGGTAGAATTCTTTAACCTTCTGTTTTAAGTCTGCGAGGAACAGTGTAATTAATTTGGGACGATTAATTAAGAGGGTGCGCGGGTAGTCACTGTATGTTACTACACGCTGAACGATAGGCCACGAAAGTGTCCTTACGAACTGTTCCATTGACGTTGGTGAACTATAACATAATACAGACACTTGTGCCAAGCGTTTTTTACGCTAATGTATGTAAACAGTATACAGACTATATTATTATTATTAATAATCCAATTAAAGTGGCAAATCTGTTTCCTAGTAGATGAAACAATATTTTCTGTTAACTGTTTTTCTTTATGCTTTTACGCATATCATCCACATTTTATAAATTTTATAAATGTTGATCTGATATGTACGTTTATTAAATTTTAATAAACTAGTTCATAGTGAACTCTGCGTCTTTTTCGCCCGCACTCATTTTATTAGAAATGTACTGAGCATTAAGATTAAAATATGGATGTTTTTATCATGGTATGTCTTTCGAGACTGTTCCCTGATTCAAGCAAAAGTCCACTCACTCTAACCCTTCCTTGGAAGGGTTGACGTGGTACCCTAACAGGTTGGTGGCCAAGAGGCAAAATTTTTTTCTATGCTGATACAACCATTATCCAATAGTTTATAAGAGTAGTCACATTAGGGAAGGTGTCACAAATTCATTCTGACATTGGTGACTCTTATACAAACTTTGCTTTATATTGTATAGGGCGAGACCACTATACAAGCTTGTCATTTGGTCATCCATAATTTTTATGTACTCCTCGAGACTTTTTCCAGAGTCTAGTACGACTCTTCCCTGTAGGGGGCAGGAAGCACTAACATAGTTCATGCTTAGATGAAATGATGTATGACGGTAACATCATAGGTCTCTAGGTCTAGACGGACCAGGAAAATACTTTCTTGAGAGTACGGCACTGATTGAGAATCCACAGATACAGTAATGCTCTGGTAAACTTCCATGAGGACGACATGGCCTGAGCCCAGAAAACGGATTTTGAGCTACCGCCTTCATCAGATACACACTGGAAACGGGATAGGAGAGATGCCTTATGAGAGGCTCTCTTTTCATTCTCGTTTCGGAATCTTGTCACTGTATCCCCCTCGAAGCGTTAATACTGTTCGGGGCGAAGAGAGCTATGTGACGTGTCAAGAATACGTCCTCTGATATTATGCGATATCCCTGTGAGATTATTTAGGGATATTCGCTCCAGGAGTTAGAATTCTGGATACCCTAAGGTGAAATTCACTGGGAATATCACTGTAGTCAAATACACCCTAGAAAGCTACCATTTAGGAACTTCCATCAGGACGACATGGCTACCTCACCCAAAAATAGATATTTCGCGATGCATATATATATATATATATATATATATATATATATATATATATATATATATATTATATATATATTATAGCCACGAAGGGAGAAATAAAAAGACTTGATTGGAGTTAGCACTTTCGTCCATCAGGGACATCAACAGACTCCTTTCTCCTTTCGTGGCTATAATACATTTTATATTCAGCACATGTATATTTCATATATTATATATTTATATATATGTATATATATATATATATATATATATATATATATATATATATATATATATATATATATGTGTGTGTGTGTGTGTGTGTGTGTGTGTGCGTGTGTGTTTGTCTGCTTGTGTGTATGTGTATGTTTGTGTGCGTGTGTATGTCTATCAGTCTGTGTGTGTGTAATTCTGCGTATCACTCCAACAAATTATATAGTTTGAAGATTTGTTATCAACATTTCAAATACTATATTTATTTGTGTAACAGTGTAATCATTTTAATTCTACAGCTATTATTTTCTCCACACAAGCCTTTTAAGGAAGTAAAGTTCATCAATTCTTTCTTTGGAAAATGCGTGTTTCATTATTTTTACACAGATAAAAGAAGCTCTCAGGATAGGTTCATCAAGTGGGATAAAAAGGCTAAAGGTTATACACTTCCTATACACCCTGACGAAATACAACAATATCATAAAATGTTGATAAGAATTTAAAAAAAAAAATCCAACATATCAGTTAATAACAAATATAATAGGTTACAGGGAAGGTAGAGTAAGCTACGCCGGAGAGACTAGGAAAGGGGGTTTATGGAGGGATAGGAGGAGGGTCAAGACTGAGGGAAGGAAGGAGAGGAAAGGGTCGGGGGAGTGTAAGTATTCGAAATGCTTTGCCTACTTCTTGTTTCACTTGACTTAAGTTTTATTAGTAGAAGAGTAAACATCTTAATTAATGGGATTTGAAAATGCAGTATCGTATCAAACCATAGGAGTAGGTTTATAGAGTGATGTTTCAAAGTACCATTAGTATGGGAGATAATAAAGAAAAACACACTATTTTTTACCAGAAATGCATAGTAATTAGAAAAGCAGATGTTATAGCTCCAAGGGTTCCAACAGAGAAGAGAGCATAGGGAGGAAATGAATATGATTCCCTTGGTAAAATCATATACTTTAAAGGTAATCAGTGATTCTATTTTCCCTAATAATCTGTAGTTTTGTAGGTAAGATTTTTATTTTTTTCCCTATCCTAAAAATGCACGCAGAGTAAATATCCAAATTGGTACTCGGCATTTATAAAAATTATCAAAACATATTTTCTTTTTTCGCATCCACTGCTCAACTTAAGACAATTTATATTTGCGTTAGTCTGATTTTATGCATCAGTGGGAATAATGTTAAAGAGGAGCAGTTTCATGCTCACGTTCCTTTCCTAGTGGATGTTCTCCTAACGTACTTTATGAATTGTGTTCTCTGTTCGAAAAAATAGATATTTACGGACAAATTTCCGACTTCTTGAGGAAGATGCAGAAGATTATCTTTATGAAATCCTTTTCCTCTCGCATAATTTTTTTCCTTTTGCATAAAGGGCAATATTAAAGAAAGAAAAAATCATGGCATGACAGACAGTCCCCTTAATGCCCCTACTTTAAAACACAAGAATGAATTGTGCCTTTGATGCCATTATCAACTGAACTACGCAGATTAATTTTATGTTAAATGGAACAGAATATTGTTGTAATTAATATTATGATCATTTCTAGGATGAAGGACATCTTTTTTGTATCCTTTATATTTTTCTTACTTTTTAGGGAAAAGAAAGAAAAAAGCTCATGAACTCCGTAAACCGTGTTTTAATGTAGCTATAAACGTTCAGACTATCTGATTTGAATTTAAAGTAATTCAGATATTCGTATAATCGGAACCACTTTTATGGTTTGATGCAATCTTTTTACGGAGTTCAATGTTAGTGCAGATTTCATTATAAGCAGGGATTATACCATCACTCAAGGAAATATCATCTACAACATTGGATGCTACTCTTGCAGCAATTTTAGAGGACAAAGTAGTTATTAAGAAAATGAATAGAAATTAAGTTTAATAGAAGTTATCAAATATAATTAACTACTTTATGAAGTAAGTTGAATGGCTTTGGAAATTGTTGAAAAAATACATGAAATGATTATTTCAATGTTCCCATAAATGAGAAATAGAATATTTTAATGCATAAATCTCCTTTCTCGTGTGCGATATTCCCCGCGAATTTGTTTTATATTACACAGTTTCCTCCTATGAAACATAAAATATCCTTCACTTTTATATGCAAAAGTATTTGGTGAAGTAATTTTAGACTGGCAAATTTTACACCAAGATTATAAAATGGTTAATATTACTTTGCACATGGAAAACCCACGTATCCATAACCCGAATATAAGTATCTTGAAAGCTTCAGAAAAATATAATTCTTTTATCATCTTTTGCAGTTTTTTTTTTTAGTTTCCACATACTATTCCTTATCAATTTTTGTATACCAACACTGCACCTAAATCAATTTTCCTCTCTCTGACACCTCCAATTATTCTATCATAAAAGATATTTTTTTTATATATTAAAAAAACAGTATCTTAACATCATAGCCACTTCTTAATCACGTGCACATTCTATTAACTTTATAACACATTTATTACCATCTCAACATAGCATTTGCATTAATTTTCTCATAATGGAAACATATGGTTTTTCTCTTTTACTTGAAAATTATAATAGCAAGAATAACAAGGTGAGGTCTGAGCAGAGAAAAGAAAAGATATATTGACATTTACTCATGTCATAGTTGTCATGAAAATATATTAGAGAACCTAGTGTGTTAAGTTTTTGTTAAAGAATTTTCCTAATACTTTTAGGTCTTCTTAGGTCATTGATTTTTTTCTAGCTTTCATTATGTAGCCATGTTTATACTCTCCGAACTACAATAGTTTGAACCAATTCAAATACTTGTAGGTTAAGAATGTTATTGATAAATGCAGAGTTTCAATTAATCTCATTCTCCGTCTTCTCAGTTTTTTCGAATGACAAGACAAAAGGGCTCGTCGGTACTTGTGGCATTTCTAGTAAGTTCATCTTTATATTATCAATCATTATCATTATTATTATCAATATTATCATAATGATTATCATTATTATCATTATTATCATCATTATTATTATCATCATTATCATTATTATCATTATTATCATTATTATCATCATTATTATCATTATTATTATCATTATCCCTATTTTCATTATTATTATTATTATTATTATTATTATTATTATTATTATTATTATTATTAAATTTATCATGATTATTATTATCATTATTATTTTTATTATTGCCCCATGTCAACGGATAATGAGACCTCGGAACTTTACACAGCCCGATACTCCTCCGACGAATACCTACTTGTTTCTATGATCACACGATAGGTACTGTTTACCCCTCGGCAAGTAAATGCAATGTTGCTCTGTCAATATGCTGAAATGTTAGATTTTGTAGAAATCACAGCTTCGATGGAATTATACTGTCACGAATAGTTTCAAAACACGTCTTTTTATCACACTTAAGTCAAGTTCAGTGATTGTGCACCACAATATATGATAGCCATAGTACTCTTAAAAAGGACATTATTCTCACTGTATAAAACAAATATTTCTACATAATTTGCCTTCAAGGATCAGGTCATTATTATTATTATTATTATTATTATTATTATTATTATTATTATTATTATTATTATTGTTGTTGTTGTTGTTGTTGTTTGCATTAAATATTTCTTCCTTAAGGGTATATGTGAAGATCTTATCGTTTACCTGAAGATATCTACCATTTTCACCACTGAACCTCAAAGATCGCCTCTAGCATTAACACCTGAGCTATAGAGTTAATTTTCAATGAATTGTAATCCAATATAATTGATGGGCACATAATTGTTCCAATATTCCCTACTCTCAGTTTCATGCCCTACTTAATTCATTTTTCTGTCACCCTTTTTCCTTGCTCTCACCTTAACGTATTTTCCCATTCTATATCACTTTTTGGGTGTTAAGATATTTGCGAATCTTACCTTGCTATGTTTTGCAATATTATCGCTCCCTGTCTCTCTCAGTTTACCTGTTTAAGCAATATTTATGCAAAATAATATATCAACATTATTTATAAGATACGTCAATTTATCTAGGTGCTTTGATACATTAATTTTCGTAATTTATATTCACCTATATCCACGATATATTTGGAATCATAGCGTTTTTCAGTGTTTCTTGTTAAGCTTTTGTTTCTTTTTATCTCCATTATTCATTGTATTATATTAAAGAATAGTTTTGAAAAAGGGTGTTCAATACCGTTCTTATACATGATGATTTGATTTACAACATTTTATATCTAAACTACAAAACCTATGCTGCGTTCTCTATTTTATCATTACCTTCCTAAAGTACAATTCCTTGCCAAACGATTTAAATGAAATAATAACAGTTATTTCTGGATTTTACTACATTATATACCAAATAGATTGTAAAACAATACACTTTCTGTGACCTTCAAATTATAAGCACAACCTATATAGTAAGTTTTTCCATTCATATTGGTATCCATTCTAAAAAGTAATTAAAATTCATAAAATCATTTTGTTAGAAAATATCCTATTGATGAATAATATTATAGTAGAACAATAATTCTTAAAGGAAAAAAAAAGGAATTCTGCGGTTATTATAAATATGATGAACAATAATGATAATATTAACAAATGAAATTCAAGTCATCAGCATCTCCTCCTACGCCTATTGACGCAAAGGGCCTGGGTTAGATTTCACCTGTTGTCTCTACCTTGAGCTTTTAATTCAATGCTTCTCTATCTATCATCACCTATTACACGTTTCATAGTCTTCATACATATGGGCCTGGGACTTCTAAGCCTTCTAGTGCCTCACGGAGCCTTTCTAAACGTTTGGTAAACTAATCTCTCCTATAATTTTATTTCTAGCCTTTCTTACCATTTAACTCCCAATATTCTTTTAAGGGATTTGATCTCAAAATGTAAAAAATCTTTTGAATAGAGTTTCTGTTTTACCCTGAATCATGTCCAAACAGTAACACAGATCTCATTATACTGATATATAACTTGGTTCTTATATTTAATTTCAGTCAATATGATTTCCCAATTTTAGAAAACTTAGATATAGTCAAATAGTTTTTTTTTTAATCTTTCTTTCAAAGGTAATTTTAAAGAGCCCATATAAGAGATCATAGTTTCTGAATACTTGAATAATTCAATCTTATTAATCCCTTCTCCCTTCAATGGTTTTCCATCTTTCATTACTAATTGCGTTCTCATCATCTCTGTCGTTCTTCTATTAATACCAAGCCCAACCAACGTTGATGTTTCATGCATTCTGGTAATCAAGCATTGCAAAGCCTGTGGTATTCTGCTAATAACGACAGCATCATCCACATACTGCAGGTCATCTAATTTCTTATTACTGGAAAATTATATAAGAAAGGAACACTATTATTAAATTAACATAATATTTTAATGCCAGTATCATTAGTGTTTAAACCTGAAATGTAGAGAATATTGAAGAAGTTTCTAATATACTTATTTTCTGAAAATGAGATAATAGAAATACTGATAAGATTATAAAATTTATTTCTATAAGCTCAAAAAGCTTATCGCCAATAAGAAGATTTCGTGGAAGCTGATGCGAGCTTTGGAAATGATATAAACGGTTCAAAAGATTCTTTCAAGTAGATTACAATTTGAAAATTATGAAAAACGACCAAAAGCTGGGAAACCGCATGGGCTTAAGTGATCTTTGTTGCATGAAATTTTAGCCTTTCTGAAGAAAATATTTTACGTAACTATTTGCACAAAAATCCCACAGAAAGGAAGAAAACACTCACAGAATACACAAACAGGCGTATTTATACACGTGAGGTCAATTATGTCATATGACAACGGATAATGACGCATAGGAACAAGGCATTTTTCACTTTATTACAAAAAGGTTTGTGAATAGACAATACATAGCCAGATACTCTCAGACGAGTACCCACTTACTCTATTGTTTACTCGAGTGGTACTGCTTAACACTTGGCAAGTGAAATGCAATGTCTCACTATCAATATACTAAATTGTTATATTTTGTGGAATGATACACTGTGATGGAATATACTGTCATCAATAGGCTTTCAACACATTACCTTATGACATTCAGCAAACGTCACATATAACAGAGTTCAGTGATCACACACTGCAATTTGTGACAATCATAGTACTCTAAAAATGGTCATTAATATGTCTGTATGTAACAAATATTTTACATACATGGATTAAAACTTATATATATATATATATATATATATATATATATATATATATATATATATATATATATGTATATATATATATATATATATATATATATATATATATATATATATATATATATATACATATATATATGCATATACATATATATATATATATATATATATATATATATACATATATATATGCATATACATATATATATATATATATATATATATATATATATATATATATATATATATATATATATATGCATATACACACACATATATATATATATGCATATACATATATATAAATATATATATATATAAATATATATATATATATATATATATATATATATATATATATATATATATATATGTATATATATGTGTGTGTACAAGCAATGTATATTATATATATACATAAATACATATAGACATATATATATATATATATATATATATATATATATATATATATACTTATACATATATATATATATATATATATATATATATATATATATATATATATATATATATAAATAGGTATATATATGTATATATATACTGTATATATAAATATATATATATATGTATATATATATATATATGTATATATATATATATATATATATATATATATATATATATATATATATATATATATATATATATATATATATATATATATATATATGTATATAGACACTAGTAATTGTCGTTCCAATCTCCCAAAGTCACTCTCCAGGACACAATTTAATAATTTTAAGCCTGCTAACGTTCACCTGGTAGCTGCCAATGGATCTGAGATCTCTTCCCATGGGTTTGAGACACCTAAACTAACGTTTGAAAGGACCAAATACCATTGGAAATTTTTCATTTGCAAAATAACATTTTCACTAATTGCGCATATACTCTCCCATAATCATCTCCTGGTTGATATGGCACATTGACACTTAGCCAATGACGACTCATAGTTCTTGGCACCCCTTCAACCAACCCTCTCTGACCTGGTACTCCCATTCTGCATACCTTGGAGGCCTACACCACCCCCTTACGTCGTACTCAGAAGTCTTGTCCTTAACTTTGCAAACGCCCACGGTTCATGCCAAGCAGAAAATTTATAACATATCAAGACAACATGCCTTGAAGTTTGCCAGATTCCAGCATCTGACCCGAGATGGTTTGGCAGCTGTTAACAAACGATCGCTGAAATGGATGAACTTTGGTTCAGCCAAAGTGTCAGAAAAAGGAAACGGAACCAGATCACTACCAATTCTCCAACATTGCCAACGTTACCTGCTATTTACACAAAGCAAAGATGTTCTGCACATTCGACCTTTTGAAGCGGTACTATAAGGCGCCCATGATTTCATAATATTGGCATCACCACTACCTTATGTACATGCACACTGAATTACTAATGTATTTACCTTCGTAATACTGGAGAAACTATTCAATGCCTCATGGATGGCTTCTTAGGTGACCTCCCCTACGGAGTTTATTATGTGCACGATATATTTATGTTATTTTCCTCCGAAGAGAAACATCTCCATCGCCTATGCACCATTATCAACTGCCTATAACAGAACAGCACTGTAACGGTGCAACAATTGTACCTTTGATGCAAACGAAGTATTGTTCTTAGGGTACAACATCACTCCTCATGGCTTCCATCCCAATCCTGATAATATATAAGCTTTTCAAATCTGAATGAACTGCGATTCAGCCAAAGTATCAGAAAAAGGAGACAGAACCAGATCACTACCTACTGTCCAATATTGCCGACGTTACCTCCTAATTACACAAAGCAAAGATTTTCTGCACATTCGACCTCTTGAAGGGGTGCTATAAGGTGCCCATGAATCCAGGAGATTGGCCCTACGGGCCAAACAAGGGAAAGGCCCGTGCCAACAACAAGTGTTGGCTATAATACTCCAACAACAAGAACAGGAGATTGGCATCACCACTACCTTTGGTAAATGAACATTCAATTACTATTGTATTTACCGTTGTAATACTGGAGCAACTATTCAATGCATCATGGATGGCTTCTTAGGTGACCTCCCCTTCGGAGTTTATTAAATGCACGATATACTTGTGTTATTTTCCTCCGAAGAGGAACATCTCCATCGCCTATGCATCATTATCAACTGCCTACAACATAACATCATTGTAACGGTACG
>NC_090740.1:105719171-105729171 GCF_036898095.1 Palaemon carinicauda | reverse complement strand
ATTTCTCTGTAATCCCCCTAGTGGCTTTGTAACTCCGGGAATCATTTCAAATTTGACTTATTAGTTAGTGAGTGAACCGACAGGGTAACTCTAAAAACTAAGGTGTCTTATATAATAGGGGAACAGATTTGTCTTCAACGAATTTATATATATATATATATATATATATATATATATATATATATATATATATATATATATATATATATATATATATATATATACATATATATATATGTTTATGTATATATACATATGTATATATATATATGTATATGTATATATACATATGTATATATATATATATATATATATATATATATATATATATATATATATATATATATACATGTATATATATATATATATATATATATATATATATATATATATATATATATATATATATATGTGTGTGTGTGTGTGTGTGTGTGTATATAAATCATTATTATTTGCTATGAATTCCATAAGCAAAACTTTCTATTATTATTATTATTATTATCATTATTATTATTATTATTATAATTATTATTATTATTATTATTGTTATTATTATTATTATTATTCTTATTATTATTATTATTATTATTATTTTCCTCTTTCTTTCATTTTCTATTCTCATTATTATTGTGATAATTGCTATTGTCATGAGAACCACTAATTTTTTTTTTTTTATGCATCTCCTTCCACACGACTACTAGTTTCTAGTTATGAAATCATCATCGTTATCATCATCATCATCATCAACAACATCCCCTCCTACGCCTACTGACACAAAGGGCCTCGGTTGGATTTTGCTACTCATCTCTATCTTGTGCTATTAAATCAATATTCTCCACTCTTCATCTCCTACTTCACGCTTCAAATTTTTCAGCCATGTAGACCTGGGTCTTCCAAATCTTTTGGTGCCTTGCAGAGCCCAGTTGAAAGTCTGGTGAACTAATCTCTCTCGGGGAGTGCGAAGAGCATGCACAAACCCTCTCCACCTACCTTTCACAATGATCCCATCCACCTATGGCACTCGAGTGATATCTCTTGTAATTTCGTTTATATTCTTCTCAGGCCTTTTAACTCCCAATACTCTTCTCCGGGGTTTATTCTCAAATATACAAATTCCATTGGATATAGTTTCATGGTCATACAACAATGTCACTAAACATATATATAAGCTGATTTTTAAAAGAAACTTCAGGCGATGATTTCTAAGTTTTACTTAACCTAGCCAATGTCTGATTTGCTTTTTTTAAATTTAAATTCTAAATATCCCGTGTTTTATATCATAGCTCTTACATATCCAAACAACTTCAATTCATTAATCCGTTCTTCTAATGATATTTCATCTTCCGCTTCATATTCTGTTCTCATCATCCCTATCTTTCTTCTATTTATGTTGAGCCCAACCTCGTGTGATATTTCATGCATTCTGGTAAGAAAGCTTTGCGAGTCCTGTGGTGTTCTACTAATGAGGAGAGCGTTATCAGCATACTCTAGGTAAGGTAATATCTTGTTACCAATAAAGTCCAATCCTTCCCAATTGTCTCCAACTGTTCTATGCCTCACAAAATTCATAAGGAGGATAAATAACATAGGTGACAACCAATTCCCTTGGAACACTCCACTGTTTACTGAAACTTAATTTGATCGAACTCTATAATAAGTTTGGATTCTCTACAAAATTAACCGGTGTATACTATCAAAGGCTTTTTCATAGTCAACAAATGATATCAAAAGTGGTTTTCTATATTCTGCACATTGTTGTGTATTGCTGTAATCCACATTGCTGTACATATTGCTGTTTCGAAATACCAACGGTATTAAAAGACAATATAGTCATTGTGTTGTAGTGTGTTCATTCAATTTGAAATATATGTTGAGAAAACAAACCCAAGGTTTTCAATTTCTTTTATATCCAGTTATTTAAAAGTCAGCATAATTTCAATGGCGAACAACTAAATATCTTGTCTTTTATATAATTAGAATGATGAAACTTCAAAATAACAAAATGAAAATAATTGTGATTCTCGTAATTTGAATGCATGAACATTCAATCTTATTATACAAGATCTCTTCGGTAGAGGAATGTGATGTTAGAATTGGGGTAATCTCTAATAGCTTATATTAATTATGTTTTTTTTTTTTAAATTTAAGATGAAAAAAATTAATGAATTTTATTTGTAACGCGAATTTAAGGAAAACAGTTTGCAAAACTAGAATTAAAGAAGAGAGAGAGAGAGAGAGAGAGAGAGAGAGAGAGAGAGAGAGAGAGAGAGAGAGAGAGAGAGAGAGAGAGAGAGAGAAATGATTAAAGAATAGAGGGTCACATTTTACTAACTCCTAAACTATAGACTGACAGAAGAAAGGGTAGAATTCCTGGGGAAGTACTGAGCAAAATATGGAAAAAATGTAGTACCACTTGAGAAATAAAAAAAAGAAGAAAAAAAAACAAGTAAAGGTGATAGAAAAATACGACAGAGAGGTAGTAGATATATATGAATAGGAGAAAACTCTCAAATATATAGTCATGCTTTGGTCAATTTTTGATTTGCAAGCGTTTTTCACTAAACAGTTATTACAAAGTTGAAAAAAAAAGACTGGTTACTCTGTAAGTTTACCTATACGAGCGTCTCATGTTTAAATGTCGGAATACCATGCATGGATGGCAGGGGAGAGGGACGGTGACAATGGGCTGGATAGTAGGAGAATATCGTAGAGACTGATCATATATATATATATATATATATATATATATATATATATATATATATATATATACACACACACACACACACATATATATATATATATATATATATATATATATATATATATATATACATATATATATATATATATATATATATATATATATATATATATATATATGTATATATATATATATATGTATATATATATATATATATATATATATATATATATATATATATATATATATATATATATATATATATATATATATATATGAAAGGATATATGTATACGTATATGTATATGGATGTGTATGTTTATGTGTATTTGCGTGCATGCGTATACAGTATGTATATGTATATGTATAAGTATATTTGCACTGGAATACTATCTTCTTCGAGACTTTCAACAATCAATTTCTGTTTTATAGTACCCCAAGTATAATTTAATATCAATGGCTTTCTCCCTGTAACAGCGTGTCCCAAGTGAGGTCAAAAGAAAAGCTAGGAATGACCGAAGAAATTATTTAAACAGTAAAGTAGTTGAGACTGACAAAGCTATGAATTCAGCAAGTGGCTCATAGCAATATTAATGAAATCTCTATGAGGGCAAAGAAGAAGAAGCATATATTCATAAAAAAAAAAGGATGGTTCTTTTATATCAGCAGTAGATGAAGAAAGACAAAGTTGGGTGGAACACCTAAGTGAGGTTATGAATAGGAGATATGAAGGGAATAATTTGATTAATATTCCTGAAGCTGATGAAAACCTTGATGTGCACTTGCATGAATTCAGTGTGTTTGAAATTGAAGGTGTACTCCAAGCACTTAGGAGATGAAAAGCTCCTGGATACTATGGAATAACTGAAGAAATGATACTGGCCGAGAAGGAAATGACTCCCAGAGTACCTACTAGTTATTTTGTAAAATGTGGCATGACGAGGCCTAACAAGATGAATGAATGTTACAAGTGTTGGTAAAAATGGCAAAAAAAGGAGACCTAACTGATTGCGATAATTACAGAGACATAAAACTTACATTAGTTGTTATGAAAATATATAGTATGCTTATGTTAAGGTTACTGTAGAAAAAGATTTATGAAGAGCTGAGAGATGAACAAGTAGGATTTAGGAAAAGTAGAAGTTGCACTGACCAAATTTTCATTTTGAAACATGTACAGCAATGCGTAAAATAAAGAAATCTACTTTTTGAAGGCATTAGTGGACTATGAAAAAACCTTTTATAGTTTGCAATGGCCAATTTTATGGAGAGTCCTACGTTATTGTCGAATTCCACTAAAATATGTAAATTTGATTAAGTCTGTTTATGAGTATAGCAAGGTCAAAATTAATTATAATGGAGTCTTATCGAAGGAATTTCCAGTAAACAATGGAGTACTACAAGGGAATGTTTCGTCCCTTATGTTGTTTATCCTCGTCTTGGATTTTTTAATGCGTAGAACAGTCGGAGATGGTTGAGAAGGATTGAACTGGATTAATGATAGGAATTTAGCAGACCTACAGTATGCTGATGATGCTGTCTTTGTTAGCATAACTTCAAAGGATTCGCATTTCTTGCTTACAAGAATGCTTGAAATATCACACGAGGTTTGGCTGAAGAAAAATAGATGAAATATAGAGATGATGAGAACGGAGTTTGCAATGGAAGATGAAATATCATTAGAAGGAGAAAGGATTGATGAGGTAGAATCATTCAAGTATCTAGGAACTATAATCTCCGATGATGGGCATTATAATTATAGTTTAGTGAGTAATTGGAAAAAAGCAAATCAGACATTTGGTAGGTTAAGTAAATTTGGGAAATCGAATCGCTTGAAATCACATATGAAAATCAGACTATATATCCGTTTAGTGAGATTGGTGTTACTCTATAGGCATGAGTCATGGTATGACAATGGAACATACTACGATAGATTTAGTTTATTTAAGAACAAAACCCTCAGAAAGATATTGGGATCGAGTGGCAGGTCAGGATTAGAAATGGAACTATAAGAGAGATTACTCGAGTGCCATATGTGGATAAGATCATGAAGAGGGGTATATAGAGATGGTTTGGGCAGGCTCTTCGCCCTCCTCAAGAATGATTAGTTCATCAAGCGTTCAGCTGGCCTCCAAAAGGCACTAGAAGGGCTGGAAAATCCAGACCTATTGTATGAGAATTATGAAACTCGAAGTAGGAGATGATGAATGGAGAAGAAATGAATTAAAATCTAACGGGGCCCTTTGTGTCAATAGTGGTAAGAAGAGTTGATGATGATGATGATTATATATATATATATATATATATATATATATATATATATATATATATATATAAATTTATGTACATATATACTGTATATATATATATATATATATATATATATATATATATATATATTATATATATATATGTAAATATATATATATATATATATATATATATATATATATATATATATATATATATATATATACATGATCAGCGCCCAAACCCCCTCCATACTCAAGTTAGGATCAGGCAGGGCCAGGCAATGGCTGCTGATGACTCATCAGGTAGACCAGTACACTCCCAAAGATTTTGAGATTGCAGATACCACAAGAAATCTTTTAGCTTGAGCTGGTCTCGAACACCTTTCTAGCATATTGACAGACAGCGTCTAAAATAGGCCCCCAACTGAGTTAAAAGAGAATAATATTAATTATACACAACGCAAGTTAGGCTGGTACTGGAGCCTTACACTTCTCATGTAGTCTGTGCTGAAATCCAGAAATATATAATAAAGTAATGCCACATAAAATTTTGTAATATAGTGCTACCATAAATATCAGAGATGTACAAAAACTATAAGCATGTAGGAAAAAGGATGCAAATAATATAGAAATTACTGTACATAGACGACTGTGGTTGAAGTATAGTCTGAATCTCGTTATCAGACGAAATATATTCCAATTTTTCTGTTTGACCTACTAGTAAATAGAAGCACTTGAAACCCAGCATTCTTTACCACAGATAATGGGATACTCTTGGATATAGCTAGATAATGTCACAATAGATACGTAGCTGATATATCACATAAAGAAACTGTCCTGTAGAGGGGAGGTAGACTGTACACGCGATACCACTGTAGTATGGTAGTAGCCTCTCATACATAAAAGCTAGTTGTGGCAGACGGCCTGGTATGTATAAATAACATATAGAGAGATAGTACTATTAGAATGGTAAATAAAAAGGGTAAAATCAGTGACCATATTTATTGTTTAAGCTACATCATTCATCTGTGTCCGACTCACAAGTGCCAAAAGATAATGATATTTTTGCGTTATATCAGACTTACGTGAAATGAATGTTCTTTATTTTAATATAATCATTTATTGCTCCATAAGGTTTCATCCTTAAAAAAACAAAGTTTGATAACAAAAAACACTTATATATAGACATATGGTCAACGGTTATGTCATGATTATAGATCCCTAAGTAGGTGGGCGGAGGGTTTATTGCCAGTATAGTTAGAACTAATGATATCTAGTGCGCAAATAGTGATTACCAGTTTAAATAACAAATGCAGAATGATATAGTTATTGTTAAGCATTTTTTGATATTGAGTGAATAATTTTCGTGAGTGTTCATATCTATTGGAATTGCACAATTATAGGTTGCAGTTGCAAGTTAAACACACTGAATTCCACTTAATTGGGTCTATGAGTTCTCGTCTAGAGTTTGTTATTGGAAATCCTATACATATTCATAACATACAGTAAGAGTTTCCCCAAGACACGAGATCATAATCAAAAGAAAGTTAAACATAGGATGGGGTGCTTTTGATAAGCAAATTGTGATAATCAATAAGGAAATAATAATTTGTATAAAAAGAAAAGTATTTAATATTACCAGTGTTAACTTATGAACAATAACTTGAAGCCTTACTAAAGCCTCAAAACATTAGCGAGTCACAACCCAAACAGCTACGGAAAGAATAAAGATGAGATTACCACTCAGAAAGATGAAGTGTAACGTGGATAGGAGAGTAAACTAGAGGAAATTCTAACACATAAAAAAAGAATAATAGACTTGGGCATGACATAATGAAAATAACAGATAATAGATGTACATTAAGAATAACAGAATGGGCCCTTAGAGATTACAAAATAAGCAGGATAAGGAAGTGAAGATGAAGGATTGACAAAGTAAGAACATTCACGGATATAAACTTACATAAAAAGACTATTGTAGGAACGTTGGTATCAGAGGCTAACAGAGAGTACAAGTGAGGTTTATCTATCAGGTAACAAGCCCATATACAAACAGTTGATGGCAAAAATTTTAGGAAAATTCAAACAATATGAAAAATGCACTAGAAGGCTTCAACACGTTGTTATTTTATCAGTGTGGGAGAAAGTGAGAAATAAAAGAAAGCAATAGCATTACAGTATAGAAGCCTTTATGAAACATGTGTGGCACATGGCTTCCCCCTAAAAGTAACATACATGTCAGATAGGGAGCCTTGCTCTAGAAAAGAGAATTTAGGCCGATCATCTTGCAGGAGATACGCTGGCCACTATTGGAGAGTTGGAGACCCAGTCTTTTGTCCCACGAATGTTGATTGAGAGAGACATCGATATGTGATGGAGCATGAGTCAAGGGCATATGTAAGACCCGTCAACAGTGGCTGCTAGTGTTGGTCTGCAGGAAGACAGGCATTATGGTTTGTTGATCTTTTAGTATATGTTGCTTTGCTGGCGGCTTGTAAGTCTGGAGGAGGGGTGTACATTTTCCAACAATGTAATGTAAGCACTGGAGACCGTCAAAAGAGGCTGCAGCCAGAAAAAAATCAGCTGGGACAACCAATGGGCCGCCATATACAATATCAAATGCCGAGACATCCCATCTGCTGTTGGGAGGACCCAAGGAAGCTGAGTAGAAAAGCTAGAGTAATAGAAGTGGAATATCAAAACTGCTCTGAGGGTGCAATGAAAACTTTCAAACATTCCATTGACTAAAAGGTGTTGGTATTTGCCATATGTAGGATGATGCTTAGTAGATTTGCTAAGGATTTAAACAATTGAGAGGGGAAAGTGGTACCCATGCCAGAAGTAATAAGCATACCTATACGAAATCTTGCTATCCACCCTGAGAATAAGGCAGATGAACATGAGACAGATATTACAGTTAACATGGGGATGGCTTTAGAACAAAGACTAAGCCAGTTAATGATGGTAAACAGGTAACTATGTCCTTGTGATATGGGTCCAGGACCAAGTTTATTGACGTGAATGTGGGCACAATGATGCTGAGATTGAGGAAGGGTGCCCACTTGTGATTCCAAGTGTCGATATACTTTTGAAGTTTGGCATGAAGTACAGGCGTGCATCGAATCCTCAGCATCCTTAATAATGCCGCACTAAATGAACTTTGTCTTCAGTCGCTGCGCAGTAGATTGGCTCGAGGAATATGTGAGGTCATGGATGAAATAAAACACAACGGTGCATGGGGGCAGGTATTAATAACCTCGGCCTACTAGCACTGATGTCACAGAGGAGGGTGTAGTTGGAGCATCTTCCCAACAGAGGGCTGTGCAAGATGTCCCACATGTTTGCTACTCTAGCTCTTTTCGTGTGACTTTTATCAAGGCGTTTCAATCCAATACCAGGAGAATTTGATCTAATGTGTTTCTTGATAATCCATTCCCAATGGGATTCATTTTCCTAGGAACATATTGAAGGGTGCATTTATATTCAGAGAGATGTTTTTTGCTGATGGGCAGACCAGGCATCGGACTGTCGAGTGAAGGCCTACACCAGAGGCATGCAGTCCATGTGAATGACAAAGAGCATACCTCCTAAGAAGTGGCAACAGCCAAATGCACCGCCACCAATTTAGGGCCAAAGGTAGAATTGCCAGATTCCGTCTTGAACAATTTTCTACTGAAGAAGACCAATGGGCTGCGAGAGCCGTTGACCATCTGTTCGAGCACTGCACCAATAGCAACATTGCTGGCGTCGGTGAAGAGAAGTGCACCCTAATTCAGGACTTTTGGTTTACTCTTGGGGCAGGCGTAGAAGTCGGAAAGAGTTGCGGTGATGGTTGGCAGGAACTAGTAATAATAGTTTTTCATGCTCAATAATTGTTACAGTGCTTTGATAGTCAAGGGAGGGGGGAAGTTCTGAACACCTGATAACTTCTTAGGGAAGAGGTGGAGGCCTTCAGGAGGTATGCGGTACTTTAAAAATGATACACCGTTTCCACCAAAGGTATACTGGACTAAAAGGCCATTCTTTTGTAGGTGGTTGAGAAGGAGGAATAGGTAATGGGGAGGTCCCCTAAGATGCCATCGATGAGGTATCAAAAAGTAGCCACAGGAAGTGGTGATGGAAGTTTTGGGTATGTCCTCTAGGTTCAAGGTTACCTGAAAATACGGTTTCAAGAGGTTAATGTGGAGAACAGCCTCGCTTTGTACAAGTAGAAGGTAATGTCGGCAAGATTGGAAAGCGGTAGTGATCTGGTTGTGTCTACATGTTCTGACACCTCTAATCAAAACAAGGGTGCAAGGAATGATCGTTCTTCAGGAAAATGTGCAAGGGTGAAGACCATGGGCAGGAGGTCTATTGGCAGAGCCCCATTTCATTAATTTCAATGAACTATTGTTTAGCATCTGCCAAACGGTACTTGACCAGAGGCCTGAATCTGTTGAACATAAGGGCAGGTAGTCTTGATATGAGGATAAATACCATGCTTGGTAGGAACTGTGGGCATTTGGCAAAGTTCAGGACAAGATTTCGGAGTATGACATAAGGAGATGGGTGTAGGCCACCAAGGTATATTGATATGGAGTGTCAGGTCAAAGGAGATAGGTTGAAGATGTGTCAACAAGAATGTGTCTATGTGGACAAAGTGTCAGTGTACCACACAAGGAAGGAGGTGGATATGGGAGAGGAAATCTGCACCGAGTAATAGTAGTATTATCTTAGCAACGAGGAATTTCCAATGGTGTTTGGTGCACTCAAACTATAGTGTGAGTTTCTCTAACTCATGGGTGGTGATCTTAAATTCATTAGCAGCTATCAATTAGACGTTAGTAGTCTCAAAATGACTACATAGTGTCCTGGAGAGTGACTTTGGAAGATGAAAAGGGTCAGAAGAAGTGTATACCAAAAACCGCGCACCCATAATTACACTATGTAAAAAGTGAAGGTTGGGGAAAGAGGAGGCCACTGACACAAGCAATGACTTACAAGATATTTGGGCCACTAACAACTCTCCACGCATATCTTTGCAGCAGCCAAGAATCTGGAATGG
>NC_090740.1:105709171-105714171 GCF_036898095.1 Palaemon carinicauda | reverse complement strand
TCAAAACAGATATTTCCTATATAAACTATTTATAACGTCAAAAACAGATATGTCATATATAAACTATAAAAAGACTCATATCAGCCTGTTCAACTTGAAAATGTTTTGTTCCAACTTTGAACTTTTAACGTTTTACTGATTCAACTAGGAAGATCATTCCACAACTTGGTAACTACTTGAATAAATATCTTAGAATACTGTGTGGTATTGAGCCTTATGATTGAGACGGCCTGGTTATTATAATTAATTTCCTACCTAGTATTACGAACAGGATAGAATTGTCCAGGAAGATTTGAATGTAAAGGATGGTGAGAGTCATAAAATATCTTATGCATCATGCATAAAGACATAATTGAACGGTAGTGCCAAAGATTAATATCTATATCAAGAATAAGAAATTTAATACACCGTAAGTTTCTGTCCAACAAATTAAAATGAGAATCAGCAGCTGAACACCAGACAGGAGAATAATACTCAAAACAAGGTAGAATGAAAGAATTAAAACAATTCTTCAGAATAGATTGATCACCGAAAATCTTGTAAGACTTTCTCAATATGTCAATTTTTTTGTGCAATTGAAGAAGACACAGACCTAATGTGTTTCTCAAATGTAAATTTGCAGTCGAGAATCACACCTAAAATTTTTAAAGAGTCTTACAAATTTAAAGAAAACATTATCAATACTGAGATCTCGATGTTAAGGAGCCATCTTCCTTGACCTAATTACAATCATACTTTGAGTTTTGTTAGGATTCAATTTCATACCCCATAATTTGCACCATGCACTAATTTTAGCTAAATCTCTATTAAGGGATTCACCAACCCCAGATCTACATTCGGGGAATGGAATTGATGCAAAGCGAGTAGCATCATCTGCATATGCAACAAGCTATTTTTTAGGCCAAACCACATGTCATGTGTATATAGTATGAAAATTAATGGGCCAAGAACACTCCCCTATGGAACACCGGATATCACATTCCTATACTCACTATGGTGCCCATCAACAACAATTCTTTCAGATCTATCACTTAAAAAATCAATAATAATGCTAAGAAACGACCCACCCACTCCCAACTGTTCAAGTTTGAAAATAATTGCCTCATGATTAACACAGTCAAAGGCCAGTCATACGAACTTCCTGACCACAATCAAGGAATATCTTTACAGCAATGGAGATTTTAAGAAGTGCATCACATGCTCCAAGGACTTTACAAAAAACAAATTGCAAACTAGGGAGTAGATAATTACCTTCAGCAAACCTATTAAGACCTTTTGCCAGAAGACGTTCAAAAACTTTAGATAATATGGGAGTCATGGCTATTGGGCGGTAATCAGTGGGACTTGGGCTACCACAAACTCATTTACATAGAGGAGTAACATTACCAATTCTTCAACAAGTGCTAAAAGCTTTTCTTCTTGCTGACTTATGCAAAATAACAGATAACTTTGGAACTAAGAAATCTGCTGTCCTCATAAAAAAACAAAGGGAAAATACCATTTGGGTCTACAACTCCATAAGCATCAAGGTCCATTAACAGAGCTTTAATCTCACGAGATCGAAAAGCTAATCTAGTTAGTTTATCCTCAGGAAAACAGTAATAAGGAAGTTCAGGATTTTCATTACTCTGTTTACTTTCAAAAACATCAGCCAAAAGGGTTGCCTTTTCCTTTGGACAGTGAGTGACTGAGCCATATGGTTTAAGTAAAGGAGGAACTGTTGCACCTGCACCAAAGAGTGCAGATATAAGATAGACCACCATTTATGTTCCTGAGTTGTACCAAACTGGGTTTCTTTTATGGTTAAATTGTATTCCTTTTCAGTTGAGGCATAAACTCTCTGAGCAAAAGCTCGAGGCTGAGTATAGTTGTTCTAGGTCAAATCTGATCTTTTACCCTTCCAAAGATGATAGACTTCTTGCTTTTCCAAATAAGCACGTCTACAATCATCATTGAAACACGATTTGTCCTTCACTTGATACCTTAGCAAAGGAGAAGGGATAAGTCTATCAATTATGTTGACTAGATTCCCATTCAAAGGGACAACACGATCTACACTACTATATAATTGTGACCAATTCAAGCACAACAGATCATGCAAAATCCCATTCCAGTCTGCTTGGGATTTCATATAAATTTTACATGAGTATGATATATCAGGGACAGGCTGCTCAGTCTTCACTACTAATGAAATCAAGGCATGATCAGATGTCCCAACAGGAGAACCAACCTTACTAGATATAGCGCCAGGGAGTCAGTGTATACAAAATCCAAGCAATTACCAGACCTGTGAGTAGCTTCATTTATGATTTGCTCACAGCCTGATTCAGAGGCAAAGTCTAAAGCTCTTGAGCCATGACGATCGGTAGGAGAGATAAAACTTAACCACTCATTATGGTGAACATTAAAATCACCAACAAAGACAAAAGAAGCCTTTCTATCATCTTCTTGTATCTTAGCAATAATGGTAAGAAGACAATAGAAATTAGAATCATCCATGTCTAGATTCCGGTAGATCGAACATTAATAAAAGTTGTTATGCCTGCCACAAACTTTTAATACCTGAATCTCATGGCATCCACATTGCTAGCGGGACTTATGAGAAGCAGGTTACTCGGTCCTAATATACACCGCCATTTCCCTGGCCCTTGGGGTGGCATCACGTTTCAACATTATTGGCTTCTTAAAACCAGTTATAAGGAGCTCAGATGTGTGCCTCATATTAGAAACCAAAGTTTCTTAGCACAAAAGAATATCATACTGTCTGGACGCAACTGTAAGGTCTTGGCTATTTGCATGAAGACCACGAATATTGCAATACAAAAGACAACATTGACTAAATCTAGGACGTACTGGTCCCGGATTTCGATCAATGTCTCCAAACCGCAAAAGAATTAATAGAAATAAAAAAGAGACATCATAATTAAAAACTAGATTAACAAGAATTATGACAAAAAAAATATGTAGAGAATTATAAATAAAATGATTGATGATACCCATAGACTATAGTAAAAAGTCGGAAAAACTGGTCAACATGAAGGAGCCAATACACCATGCAAGGCTAAATACCCTCCAAGATACCCATTTCAACTGAAGGGAGGACAGTAAGGAGGGTTTTGAGAAGAAAAACAATCAGAAAAAGGAAAAGACAACGTCTTGATAAACAACTAGGCATCCATGGCCCTTCTATTAAGCCTGCTCAACACACCATTTCAAAAAAACAAGAGGAAGATTATATATATATATATATATATATATATATATATATATATATATATATATATATATATATACATATCTATATATATATATGTAATATTACTATGTATATATATAATTATATATATATATATATATATATATATATGTATATATATATATATATATATATATATATATATATATTATATATATATATATATGTATATATATATATATATATATATATATATTATATATATATATATATATATATATATATACATATATAAATATATAATTATATTTATATATTATAATATATATATATATATATAAACAGTATATCTATATATATATATATATATATATATATATATAAAATATTACTATGTATATATATATATATATATATATATATATATATACATATATATATATATATATATATATAAATATTATTATTTATATATTATATATATATATATATATATATATATATATATATATATATATATATATATATATATATATATATATTATATATATGCACACACAAAATTTATGTATGTTCGTGTATGTGCGCATGTGTTTTCTTCCTTTTGAAAGGCTAATATTTCATGCAAACAAGGAGGCCTTGAGCCCGACTGTTTACTAGCTTACGTCAGATTTTGATAATTTCCCTAAAGTAATGCACTTGAAAGAAAATTTTAAACCGTTTTTATCTTTTTCCAAAGATCACATCAGCTTCCACGTAATCTTCTTAATGGCGATAAGCATTATGAGCTGTTAGAAATAAATTGCATAATCTTATCTATGTTTCTCTTATCTCCTCTTCATAGAATAAATAAATTAAATTACATGTTTAATCATACTCTACATTGTAGGTTTAAACGCTAATGATACCAGTAATAAAATATTATATTCATCTTATGATATTTACAGCACACAAATTTTTCTAATATTTCTTTTTATATGAATATCCAGAAATAAGATTTTTACCGACCATGAGTATGTTGATGATGCTGTCCTTATTAGCTTAACATCGATGTTTTGCAATGCTTGATTACCAGAATGCATGAAATACCACCGGTGTTAGGCATAAGAGAAATAAAAGAGAGACAGAGATGATGAACACGGAAAAGGCATGGAAGATGAAATATAATTAGAAGGAGAAAGGATATTTTCAGTTGTTAGAAAATATGATGTAGAATACTAGTTCTTTTTAATTACAGTTTAATGAAAGTTTTAAAAATGCAATTCAGACAACAGCTAAGTTAAGTAAAATCTAGAAATAAATTTAACTGAAATTACGAATAAAAATCAGTTTAATGAGATCTGTCTTACTGTTTGGACATGACTCATGGTATGACGAAGAAACAACCTTCGATAGATTTTATAGATCTGAAAACAAAGCCCTCAGAAGAATATTAGGAGTTATATTACATTATAGGGTTAAAAATGAAACTTTAAGAGAGGCAAGTTTACTGAGATCTTAGATAGGGTCTGCAAGGCACTAGAAGTGTTAGAAGACCCAGCCCTACATATATGAAGACTAGGAAGTGTGAAGTAAGAGATGGTAAATGGAGAAGTATTGGATTAAAGGCTCTAGATAGAAACGACTGGTGAAATCTAACCGAAGCCTTTTGCGTAAATGGGCATAAGAGGAGAGGATTTTTATTGGTGAATAATTGTATCAAAGTATAGTATAGTAATCATGGAAAGGTTTTTTATTACTTTAATAATTACTTTCCTTCCGTTGATATTATTCATCGATAAGAGCTTTTCTACCAAAGGGATTT
>NC_090740.1:105686671-105696671 GCF_036898095.1 Palaemon carinicauda | reverse complement strand
CCAAAATGATGTTTTTTTTTCATCCATTTTTTTACAGACACAGCAGGTAAGCTGCCTTGATCTCCTTGAATCTGATCTAGGGAAGATTTATGAAATAGCATCTGTTTAAAAGTATCCATTACATTTCATAAACAAAGCCTGTCAAGAGGCGAAGAAAATTTTCTATGGATGTGCTAACAACAACAATTTTAATATGAATAACCTACTTGTTTTACCTTTTTTTTTTTAAAACACTTTGTACCTCTTCCTGGAATTTTAAAACCTTTTGGAATTAAGATGATTTTTAAAAACAGCACACTCAGCAATTTATTGATAAAAAATTCTACAAAGCAGATTAACTGAAGTTAATCGGTGTAGTAAACGATATATTAGTTAAAGTTGCAAAACACCAAAAACTATATTAAATATGCATAAACATAATGTGAGAATCGGGAACATTGCCAACAGTCTTTTCAGCATATGCATGATTGCAACCACACTATTACCTGAAAATCTGCTAAAGAACTTATATTATGCAAATATTGTGTTAAAGAAATATTATTGAACCAGTTTTAATTAAGAAAAATTTCGATCTACTTAACACCAGCTCAAGTATGTACAAACTGGATGCAGTACTGGTAAACAACATTTTTAAACAACTAACTTTTAAGTAATTTATAATTTGCTAATTTATGTTCTGTTTACTTGTGTTGTTGTATTTTTGAACCATAAGACCGTGAAAAGATGTGAAAATAACACGAAAGCGCTAGTCAACTCTTTGTTTTATTTTTACTTCCGGCCTGCTGTCATCTTGAGACATCGCAAGTTCCAGCGATTTGTCATATATATATATATATATATATATATATATATATATATATATATATATATATATATATATATATATATATATATATATATAATGTTATTTTAACTGTGTTTCCTAACACTTCTATACATGGTTGTTTGTTTCTTTTTAGGGAATCTTGATGGCGAAAGATATGTGAGATTGGCATAAAAACATAGTTTGATAATGACCCATAGTTTCCTCTTAAAATTAAATACGATAATGCTCCGGCATTTCTTTCAATATCCGAAGTCCTTGCTACATTTGGATTACTTTCGGACGATAATCATATACCAGCTGAGTTTATTTGTTTCTTGGAAAGCACCTGTATCTAGGAAGAGGAACCAACCGGAGAAAAGGAGAGCCCCTTTCTCAATAGGTCTCTAGAATGTACATGAACAGGTCTTGCAAAATATACTACGGTTCAGTAATGGAGCTGAAGGTTTCCATCATGCTCTATGATCGTCGTTAATAAGCATATATACACCCAAATCTCTGGAAACTTTGTGCTCCACTGCAAAATGAAGAACGTGACTCAAACAAAAATGAATCCCATTAATCACAACAATCAAAGAAATAATCACAAAATATCAATGCCAGACTTAAACACCTTGTCGAATGTTTCGATGTTAATGATATTTTTTTTTTTATTTTTTTTTTTTTAAGTTTCTAAGTACATTATCATCTGCAAGCCAAATGTTTACCCCTTGACGAAGTCTGACAGACAAAAGCCACTAGTTTCCTTAATCCTTTGAAGAACGCCTTGTTCCAAACAGTTTTTTTTTTTTTCAAGATCAAAAATTTTCATGTACTCGCTCCAATGTACACATCAGAGATTTTGTTAATATGTTTCTTATTTTGCGCCCTGAAATGGATGGCAGGAGGCGGGATCATAGAAAGTGGTATATATACTATGTGCCTAGATTTTTAAATTTTTGGGGGCTGATGTTTCACCTGAACCAGGAGTTGAGGAGCAGCATATATAGTTTATTCAACTTCCTCACTATGCAGGCCCGCTACTTGATTGATATTTTTGTCCAAACCATCAAAGTTGCCATTAAATTACCAGCTATGATGTGAGTCTTTCATATGTTATGTTAAATTTATGTGTATTTTATTACAAAACGTGTAAAAATGGCTTACTTTATTACATACATATTAATATAAAAATACAATTAATTTTTGTTTATTACTGTATCTGTAACTCAAAATATCATTTTGTTCTTGAACACGGATTCTAGATACTTGTCATAAGTACTGTACTTTGGCGCCAGTTGTTTGACTAACGTGAGTTCAACAGGATGATTCGAGTATGGGTTTATTTGCATAGTGCCATGTTGATTTGTTAGTCCTGGACGCTTCTACTGGATCACAAATATTCGGGAGTATTGGTCCCACATATATATATAGGACAGGTGACGAACGGGATAATGCAAAGACGAGAGACATCTGAGAATGCACACTTCTCGTGTTTGAGACATTTTGCAACTACACCCTCTGTGACTCCGAATATCAGTGACTACACACAACGATGAAGTATTTTGAAGAAAAAGAAGATTGAAACTACATGCATCATCAACCAAAAGCACTGATTCTTTGTGTCATTTTTTTTTTTTTACCTGAAACTACTCAAAGTTATATGTTCCTCGCTGTATTGAAGTTTGGAAAGTCAACTTGGCCTCATTCAAAACAACTTTGTAAACTTAGCCATTAGTTTTGGTGTGCTGTGAGTATTCGGAGAATCTTGTGTAATGCTCTGAATATATATGTTAAATCTTATATACAGTATAATTTTCTGTTTGCTGTCTATTATTTTTATTTTACTGTTAATGTTTTGTTTTTGTTTTATAACTTTTTTTTTTTTAGTAGATTTTGCATAATACCCGACGTGTACAATATCTGGGTGTAACAGAATATTTTTGTTATTATTATTATTATTATTATTATTATTATTATTATTACTAGCTAAGCTACAACCTTAGTTGGAAAAGCAAGATCCTATAAGCCCAAGGGCTGCAATAGGGAAAAATAGCCCAGTGAGGAAAGGAAATATAGAAATAAATAAATGATGAGAACAAGTTAACTATAAATCATTCTAAAATAGTAAAACGTCAAAGCAGATATGTCCTATATAAACTATCAACAACGTTAAAAATAGATATGTCATATATGAACTATAAAAAGACTTTTGTCATCCTTGGCAATATAAAAATATTAGCTCCAACTTTGAACTTTTGAAGTTCTACTGATTCAACTACCCGATTTGGAAGATCATTCCACAACTTGGTAACAGCTGGAATAAAAGTTCTAGAATACTGTGTAGTATTGAGCCTCATGATAGAGAAGGCCTGGCTATTAGAATTAACTGCCTGCCTAGTATTACGAACAGGATAGAATTGTCCAGGGAGATCTGAATGTAAAGGATGGTCCGAGTTATGAAAAATCTTATGCAACATGCATAATAAACTAATTGAACGATGGTGCCAAATATTAATATCTAGATCAGGAATTATAAATTTAATAGACCGTAAGTTTCTCTCCAACAAATTAAGATGCGAATCAGCGGATGAACACCAGACAGGGAAACAATACTCAAAGCATGGTAGAATCAAGGAATTAAAACACTTCTTCATAATAGATTGATCACCGAAAATCTTAAAAGACTTTTTCAGTAAGACAGTTTTTTTGCAATTGAATAAGACACAGACCTGATGTGTTTCTCAAAAGCAAATTTGCTGTCAAGAATCACACCTAAAATTTTAAAAGAGTTATACAAATTTAAAGAAACTTTATGAATACCGAGGACCGGATGTTGAGGAGCTACCGTCCTTGACCTACTTACAATCATACTTTGAGTTTTGTTAGCATTCTACTTCATACCCCATGATTTGCACCATTCACTAATTTTAGCTAAATCCCTATTAGGGGATTCACCAACCCCAGATCTACATTCAAGGGATAGAGTTAATGCAAAGAGAGTAGCATCATCTGCATATGCAACAAGCTTGTTTTCTAGGACAAACCACATGTCATGTGTATATAGCATGAAAAGTAATGGGCCAAGAACACTACCCTGTGGAACACTGGGTATCAAATTCCTATACTCACTATGGTGCCCATCAACAACAACTCTTTGAGATCTATTACTTAAAAAATCAATAATTCAATAATAATGCTAAGAAACAACCCACCCACTCCCAACTGTTTGAGATTGAAAATAAGGGCCTCATGATTAACACGGTCAAAGGCAGCACTAAAATCAAGGCCAATCATACGAACTTCCTGACCACAATCAAGGGATTTCTGTACTGCATTGGAGATTGTAAGAAGGGCATTACATGCTCCAAGGCCTTTACGAAAACCAAATTACAGACTAGGGAATAGATGATTACCTTTAGCAAACCTATTAAGACGGATCTGACTTGTTATCCCCTTTGTAAGTCAAACTTTTGTGAGTGTATAAAATAGCCAGCAAACATGTCAGAATTATTGAGTCAGAGTTATTTTTATCAATTTTGTGGGGATTCACAAGTTTATAAGTGATCTCAAGAAATCTAGGTTAGTAAGTTTAGGCAAACATCTTAAGCTTAAAGTTAAGAATTCAATGAAGAAAGAGGGTGTTGAACATATGTTAATTAAACATTTGGTTAAAGACTAGGTGTTACTTCAGGATGTGTTACATGAAATTGATAGCGAATAAGTGATTTTAATATCAACTGCTATAGAACATGATAAACTTGGAACAGAGGCTGGGCGTGAATAGGTGAAATTAGAAACAGAGTTTAAATGTGAGCAATTAAAAGCAGAATTAAAACGTGAACAAATATAATACGAAAGAAAGCTTCATAAGATTAATGCTCATAAAAGTTAGCACTTGGGAAGATTAAGCAGGCTAATTCTAGTGATTCTGATAAATCTGTTCCATATACTTCTAGCCAAGATATAGTTGTGCCTCCTTTTAATGGGGAAGATTTAGATGAATATATATATGTATATATATATATATATATATATATATATATATATATATATATATATATATATTAGAAAAGCTAAGAAATGCAAGTGGCCAGCAGAAAAGTGGTCTTATATGTTATCAGGAGTTTTGTGTAGTAGGGCACAAAATGTTTATAATTAAATTCTTAAGGATAGAGTAGATTATTATGAATTCTTTAAAATTTATATTTTACAGTCCTATGAATTAACTCCAAGAGCTTAAGGGACGAGGTTTAAGAGTTGGAAAAAAAAATATAAGCAGACATATGTAGATTGTAGTAGAACACAGTCAGATTGGTTTGATAAATGCTGTATAGCAGTAGAGTGTAGGATGATTTTGATAGATTGATAGAAAACATTTTAATTGAACAGTTTAAGAATTGTGTTAGTGAGAACATGGAGTTTTACTCAAATGAAAGAAAGGTATCTACCCTTCGTCAAACAGTTGTATGTGCTGATGATTAGGTAGTGGCTCACAAGGAGTCTAGATCTGATGATAAAATGTTTAACACATTAAAAAACTACAGGGATACATATAAGCATGCAAGTACTGATGATATAGATCAAATGTCTAATTCTGAATTACGTATCAAGTCTCAAAGCAGCAGTTTTAATAACAATTCTATTACTAGCAGTTCTAAAGTATGTAATTATATCAGGAAACCAGGTCATAGGGAGTCTGAATGTTTTAAGTTGTGAAGGAAAGAAGAAGCTAAAACTGTGGCTCTTGTAATGCTACCAAAGGCTCGTTGTAGTTTTCTACCAGTAGAGGTTAACACTATAAATAACCAAGTTTTTGACAGGACGCCTGTGTTTGTTCCAAACATGTTGATAAGGTTTTCAAGTTATATACTGCTAAGGGGTTTGTTGCTGTTTATGATGGCTCACTACAGCCTGTTCGTATCATGCGGGATACTGGATGTGCCTAGTCACTTATTTTTAAGGAAGTTGTCCCTGCATATGCTAGGCCGGAATACTTCTTGTGCATCACGAATATTAGGGAGTAATGGTCATGCATATATATACAACAGGTGGTAAACGTGAGAAGGCCAAGACGAGAGAGACCTGAGACTGAACACTGATCGTGTTTGGAGACATTCTTACACTACACCCTCTGTGACTCTGAACATTAGTGACAACATACAACGATAAAGTATTTTGAAGAAGACAAAGAAGAATGAAACTACATCCATCATCAGACAGAAGCACTGACTCTTCGTGTTAACATTTTATATCCGAAACTACTTAACGTCATCCTTCCCTCGCTGTATAGAAGTTTGGAAAGTCAACTCATTGCACTTCGTAACAACATTATTTTTGGGTTACCATGAATATTTGGTGAATCTTGTGTAATGCCTTAAGTATTTATGTGAAATATTAAATATATTTTTATTTTTGGTTTTGCTGGCTATTATTTTCATATTGCGGTTAATGTTTTGCTATTGTTTCATAAATTTTTACGAATAGATTTTCCATAATCCACGTCATGTATAATAGTCCAATGCAAGAGAGTCCTGCTAAATCTCCTGCAAGAGAATGTAGGCTGCCCTTTTTAAACCACTGATAGTGACACAGCCATCTGAAAATGAAAATAAAATTCCAGTAATGGGGTTAGAACCATGCCAATAAAAACAGATTTTTATGATTTGTACACTAGGAGAATGATTAGCAATCATCTGCTTTAGGTATTTTTGATAGTTTGCTGTTTCGCTTATTTCAATATGGTACGATATCAGACTGAACAAATAGGTATTATGTATCTTGGCTATAGTCACAGTGCACTATCATCAGCAATCATGTTTGACATATTGATGATAAACTCATCACATACAGAGTGAACGATTTTGATAGTGCCACGGGCATCCTAGATGTATGTCCGTTGAGTCTACTATAAGCATTTGTTATGATAGGGTTTTTTTTAGGGCAAATGCCCTATAAGCATCTTTTAGGTCTAAGAAACACGTTTGAACTCAGTCATCATGAGTATTGGTGCTATTAATAAGGAACTTTTACTCATACTATCTGATAAAACATGATCAAAGGCAGTGGCGTAGCTAAGGGTGGGCATGGGTGGGCACGTGCATAATTTTTGCCCTTGCATAATCAAATTCTGAGTGCGTTTGTCGGTGCGGGCAGGAGTTGTGGCTCCCAATATCCCATTTTAAGCAATTTCACATAACTCTAATTCACACACAAAATCCTTTCCTAAAACTACTCTTTCATTTGACAAATTAACTATCGTTTTATCAGCTCTGTTTTCTTTAATTTCTGTGAAGTCCTCTAATAATATATGGGCTCAATTGTCATGGGGTTTAACAACTACCTTGGGTCTGGGGAGACAACACTTCTCCTCTCTCAGGTACAGCTGTTACCCTCCTTAAATGTCTCTCCGAGCTAACACACATAGTTACTGTCTCCTGACTTTCTATAGGCAAAATGTACCCTCCTGTTTTTACTGTTATTGTGTCTTGTCCCCCAGAAATACAAATTTGATTATTAGAGATAAAATCTATTCCTAAGATAGCCTCGATTCCTTGAATTCGGAAGGTGGGTGAGACAAAAAAATCATGTGTAAACTTCACAAACCCCACCTTGAATTTAACGATTGTTGTATGGTTTATGTTTACTTTATTTCCTCCTGGCGTGTCAGAACAATGGATGCCGCTGGCTGTAGTGGATTTGATGAGAATTATTTTTCTATCAATGAAACACTATCTCCAGTGTCAATCATCGCTCAAATCTATTTATATTGCAGGTCGATCCTAACTGCTAACATTCCTAAACGGCCATTATGAGATATGGGGCACGGGCCAATGACCTCAGCTGCAATGCCGTTGGCCCCTAGTGCTGCAGGGGTGAGGTCGGGGGTACCGATGGAGGTCCCGGTACCTGCTCTGTGACGTCTGTTGTCACTGCTTCTTAGGTACTAATTGTGATATCATGCGGGGGGCATCGAACTCCCTCGTCTCCCCGTTCCTCGGTTTCCTTTTCCTCGGATGTTTGGGGGGGGGGTGCTTGTGCCGCAGCCCGCCCGCCCTGGGCGTATTTTGCTGAACACCCTTGAGATCGATGACCGTAGGCCTGACAAGTGTAACAGTGAGGGGATCCTTGGTTGGGGCACTTCCCTCGTCAGTGCCCCTCTCCCCCACAGTGCCAAAATTTGAAGACTCTGATAATCTGCTGACTGCACTCCCCCTTACCTCTTTTCAGGGGTCGACTGCCTCTCATAGTTGCCAACTTCTTGGAATCGGCCCCGTTATTCCCAGTCCTTTTCTCTTCTGGCAAACTGTCTAAAATGTTTTGTATCGCACTCACTATGTCTACTAACGAGCGATTGTCATTGAACAAATAACCACATAAATACGGGTTTACCAATCTGTCAATATGTTTAAACGCAATTGCCGTTTTATCGACTTCTAGGAGATTGGCACTCCGGGTATCAAATAACTCGTAATTCTCAAAAATATTAGTTGCAAGACTAAGATCGGTGGTATCAACTTCCCGTATTTTGGGTTTGTAATTTCTCTTTTAGGTATCCCTTTCTCGCATCATGCAAGGCATACTTCTCAATTAGACGTTGTTTCATTTCAGTATAACTTCTTAAACTGCCCTGTGGCCAACACATTACCTCCATTGCCTGAGCATCTTTCAGCAATATAATTAAGTGAATAGCTTTTTTTTCTTTCCGACCCTCCATATATAGCTACTTCAAAGTCTCTCAAAAACACTTCAATCGATTGAAACCCTTCGTTAGGCCGTTGATCATCAAAAGGCCTAACACTCGCCTGGGGTTCTGGCAACTTTCGAACTACGATTTGCGTATCTTCACTCAGCTGTGCATGTATACTTTCACTTGCGTGCGTTTGGACCTTGTTTATGTACGTCGGATATGCTGTAGTTGGCCGCCGCTCCTCTTCTCATTCAACCAAGAAATCCTTTATTAATTGTAGTAAGTTATCAAACTTTTTTTCCAATTCTTACGTTCTAATTTCCTGTCTATATACTTCATCAGGAACGCTATATCCGACTGCTCCTTCGTTCTCATCTCCTTTAGAAGCAGCGTCTGCTATGTTAGTCCTTGTGTATCTCAGCATCTTGAACTTTTATTCCATCGGCTCAAAGAACAACTTCATACACACTGCCTACACAAACAGACATATATTTTTTACACCCGGCACCAATATATCCGTGTAGACGGATAATGAGATGTCGTAATATGGGTTTTCTTCATTTATTACAAAAGGTTCATTCTTAAGTACACTATAAACAACTACCCTCTCAGGTGAGGGACTTGTCAACTCGAGCGCCCACTGGCAACTCAAACACCCTTCGCTACCAAATTGCAATTTCTGCAATAATAAGCTGAGACATATATTTTTGTGGATTTCTCATGAATACTGAGTTCATTTACTTTGTCGTACATGACCTCTCTGCATACATGAATCCAGGTATCCTGGACCAGGGTTCAAATCCCGGCCGGTCTGATACTATAGTCTTTGAGTGATTTCGCCTGGGGCTCTGATCCCGAGGTCGTTAAGAGAATCCAGACTTTAATATATTAATATATATGGCTTATTTGAAATATGAAAAACATGTTTAAATGTGCAGAAAATTATCATTAATCGAATGCCAAATCCCAAACCTATTAATTAGCTAGGATGGTGAAGATGGGTTGATTTCAATTCGAAGTGCAGATAACCTGAATTTGACAGGTATATGTACAAAAGAATTGTCATTGACTTTTATCTTTCTTCGTGGCTGAGTGGCATGGGCACTGGCATGCAGATATCCTGGAACAGGGTTCAAATCCAGGCTGGTCTGATACTATAGTCTTTGAGTGATTTCCCCTTTGGCTCTGATCCTGAGGTCGTTAAGAGAATCCAGACTTTTATGTATTAATATATATGGCTTATTTGAAATATGAAAAACACATTTAAATGTGCAAAAAATTATCATTAATCGAATACCAAATCTCAAACCTACCTATTAGCTAAGATGGTGAAGATAGGTTGATTTCAATTCTAAGTACAGAAAACCTGAATTTGACATGTACTGTATATGTACAGAAGAATTGTCATTGACTTTTATCTTTCCTCGTGGCTCAGTGGCATGATCACTGGCATACAGGTATCCAGGACCAGTGTTCAAATCCCGGCCGGTCTGATACTATAGTCTTTG
>NC_090740.1:105666459-105681459 GCF_036898095.1 Palaemon carinicauda | reverse complement strand
AAGTTACTTCACCAAGTTTGATTTTTTTATCCATTTATTTTTTTCATGAGCAATATTCAGGTGTCATTCAGAATTTCAGATGCATGATTATGTTTAAAAGGTCCTATTCCAGCCATGCATTATTGCAATAGTAAATTGTTATCTATGCCCCTCATGGGCCACTGTAAATGCATATTTCTTGTCAAGTATGAAATACATAATAAAGCATGTGCATACTAGTTGATAATAATCACATCATACTCAATAAATCATCTTTTGCACCAAGCACATATGACTTTGCTAGCCTTGTAGACAGAGTTTAGTTATTCTTGGAAGCCATTTTGTAAAATGACAACCATTTTTACCCTAAGGGTAATCTGGAATGTCCCTATATCCAAAATGTTTCCTAAAGTTATGCTATAACTGTGTACCAAATTTTATGCTTTTATCATCAAAGGCACAAAACTACCAAAATTTTTCACAGATCTGCTGTACTAATTTTCACTTTGTTTCTTCTTCAGCGCTTTACAATGACATTGGGGTGTGAAGTAAGCTGCTGCAGCTGCAGCTGACGTCTTATCTGTCTACGAGGTCTACCTCCCGTTCACTCCTTCATCATCTCTGCTGGCATTGAGTCATATCACCATCTGCCGATCTTGTCGTCTCTGAACGATGCGCATTTTCTTTCTCTCTCCCCACATACAACATTCCGGCCCGTGTATGCGCTTTACACTTGTTGAAGATTCTGAATCTACTGACGGTCGTCAACACATGTCCTAGTTACCAAGGTTTCCTTCTCAATAATCCAATGATATGATCGGAATTTATTTTGTCCAACAATCACAGGGTTGACATTTATCTCCTAGTCTTCATGGTCATTCAGGGAATCACTCATGACAGTCCGATATAGTTTTGACACCTATGAGGGCCTCGTTCCTTACAATCAAATGATCGCCACAGAGATCAAAGGCTACTCACGATCTTAATGCTCTTCTTGCCGACGTTCACGATCACAAGATAGAAGGGTATCACGATGTCGACGCTTTTCTTCTTGAAAATTTTCATAATCACAAGTTAAACGCTCACAATCACGAGATCATAGGTGACACACAATCTCAATGCTCTTCATCTTGAAATCATATAACTGTTCAGTCTCCCCTTCGTGGGATTATCCAGCATGATTCCCTTACTTTGTTCGGTAAATCCCGTCAGGGAAAACTCAGAAAAATACCTTGGCTTTCTTTTCTTAAGAGACACTTTATGTTAAAATTCAATTTGAGAAAGTCCTCATACATCAGGACTTCTTTTTCATCAGGGTTCTCTATCTGCCACCGAACACCATCCCTCTCCTCCAGCCTATGGATCAGCAAGTGATTTCTAACTTCAAGAAGCTTTATTCGAAGCTTCTGTTCAGAAGATGCTTTGAAGTGACCGAAAGTACTCAACTTGCCCTCCGTGAATTTTGGAAGGGGCATTTTGACATTGTTCAATGCCTGAAGATGATGGAAAAGCTTGAAATGAGGTTTCGAAGCACGTCTTGAACTCATGGAAGAAACTGTAGCCAGCTGTTGTGGCAGAACGTAACTTCGAAGGTTTCGAACCCTCACTGGAAGACGAGGCCGTTGATGGTACTGCACCTGAGGGTGATATTGAGGAAAGAGTTGCACTAGGGAGATCCATAGGGCTTCTTGTCGATGAGACTGACATCGATAACATTATCAAGGAGCACAGGGAGGAGCTTACGATTGATGACTAGAAGTTGGAGGCAATGCCAGTGGCCGTCATTCAAAAGGAGCAACACTCTAGTGGTGGCGAGGAGCTTGTGCAGACAGAAGAAACGACATAAGCAGAAATAAGGGAAGCTATCAGTTGGTATAAAAAAAGAAAAAAAAAAGTTCTCACCGATCGTTTTATGGACAGAGTTAATGGCTGGTGCATGAGTCATTTTAGAATTATTTTGAGGAGTTGTCAGAAACAGGCTTCTTTGGATAGATATTTCCAAAAGAAAAGACTACGAAAGCAAAAATGATATGAGTGATTCTAGTAAAAAAGCTAGAAAAAAAGCGAATATATAGAAGTGTTACTGAATGAAATTAAGTTCTAGAAAAAAGAAATCATAAAAAAAAATTGCAAAAGAAACAAAAATAATAAAAAAAAGCATTTTGTATTTTAAGTGTTGAATAAATGAAAACTATTATTAAGGGTAACATAACTAGCATACATACGTTTTTATATCGGCCATCTCCTCTCTCTCTCTCTCTCTCTCTCTCTCTCTCTCTCTCTCTCTCTCTCTCTCTCTCTCTCTCTCTTTCATTCCATTGTCATGTCTGCCATCTCTCTCTCTCTCTCTCTCTCTCTCTCTCTCTCTCTCTCTCTCTCTCTCTCTCCTCTCTCTCTCTCTCTCTCTCTCTCTCTTTCATTCCATTGTCATGTCTCTCGATCAATAGTCCCCTCACCTTCACTTCACATTTTAAAATTACGTCATTCACTCTAGTCATACTCCATTATAATTTCAGATTTGAGATCTAACAATGTTCTCTCTCTCTCTCTCTCTCCTCTCTCTCTCTCTCTCTCTCTCTCTCTCTCTCTCTCTCTCTCTCTCTCTCTCTCTCTCTCTCTCCATCAAGACGTAGAATGTAGCCAGCATATTATTTTGTATTATTCTAATTTGCTGAGTAATAATCCAAAACTGTAAAGTCAATATATCATTGCAAAGTTGAAGAATTTTGTCTGGGATTAGCCTTAACGAAGGGAAACGAGAAGGGAGGGAACTACTTGTCTTTCCCTTTGAACAATCATTATAAATTTTTCAATTTACTGCACCCTCGTTCAACGGGCTTCCAAGGGTGCGATTCTGTAAATACGCAATGTCACCATTCTTAAGATATGGCTATAACAGTAGAAATATCAATATTAATAGCTAAACTTTCTCGTGTTTATTTCATTCTTTTTCTTGTAGTTTAATGCAATTTTACTTTTTTATTCGTAGTCAAGGTCATTTGTTTAACCAGAGCCAAAATTGTAAGTTTTTTTCATTACCTCTGTATGATTTTCAATTCCTGCATGAGGGTGCCCATTCCACAAACATGTCGGTAATATGAAAGACGATTGACACAGAAAAGCGAGGTATTGAGACCATACAAAACATCCAAAACTTCCTATTAAAGTACCTTAATTCTGATTGCTTTTTAAAACAACCGGTGATAGGCAAGGCTGACCTTGATTAGAGTATGGTCATCCCAGGTAGTAGGTTGGGTAGGGCACAAACCACCAGTTGAAATACTTCTGCGAGAGAGTTATTTGTTCCTTTGACTGACCAGGCAGTAATACATCGGATCACTTTCTCTGGTTACGTCTCATTTTTCTTTTGCCTACACATAGACAGCTGACCTATTCTTTTCTCCTTCTCCTTTGTTCTTACACAATTGACAAAACTTTGATAGACAGCAATCCTTCTTAGCCCAATGAGTTAACTACAGCACTTGTAATTGTTCAGTGATTACTTTCCTCTTTGTAAGGCTGAAACAACTCCTTAGCTATGGATACTATCTTGTCTAGGAGGCGGATACTCCAAATTCAAACCATTGTTCTCTAGTTTTGGGTAGTGTCATGATTTCTGGACCATGGTATTCCACTGTCTTGAGGTAAATTTCTCTTGTTTTAGGATATACTCCGGCATAGTATTCTATCTTATTTAACTTCCTCTTGTTTTTACTGTGCATATATATTAAAGATCTGATTCAATGTTGTTAACGTTTTTAAAAATATTCTTTTTTAATTACTCATTACTTCTTTAGTAATTTATTAATTTCTTTGTTTCCTTTCCTCACTGAGCTATATTTATCCTGTTGGTGCCCTAGGGCTTAAAGTAACATATTTAAAATTACAGTATAATGCAGACAATATTACACATTGCAATTTTTCCTCATAAGGTATAGGATCAAAGATTTGATTTTGATGTACGTATAACAACTGTTGATATATAATACCGATATCCTTATGTCTTATTTTTCTTCTTTTAATACCAATAGATCTATAACTATTAATACTGATACTGCTCTATGTATTATTTGTAAATCTGCAATATATTTACATAAACATTTATGTTGATTGTGCATATGAATACACTTTATATTCAACCAAACAGATATTTACTATTTAGTAAGTTTAAAAAAATAAAACGTGAATACTGATAAAAAAAAGAACAGCAGTTTTTCCGAAACGTCCAGAATATTCTAGAGCGTCATTTTCAAAATTAAAGGTTTGTCAAGAGTCTTCCAATATGAAAGTTTTCTGGAATAGAATAAAAGACAAAGAACGTAATTATGTTGATGTCGTTCAGTTTCCGTCTTGATTAAATTTATTATCATTATTAAAACCTCAGTAATCATTTATTTTTACTCGTTCATTTATAACTTGAAGATATCTCAGATAGAAAATAACGTGTAATACTTGCATTACAAGGTTTCCTTTTCTAGGAAAAACAAGAGCATAATCTCAAGGATACTGATATAAAAACCTTTACTCCTATTTGCCATGAAGTAAAGTTGTTATGCGTCCTCTGAAAATATCTTGGTTTGTATATATATATATATATATATATATATATATATATATATATATATATATATATATATATATATATATATATATGTATATATATATATATATATATATATATATATATATATATATATATATATATATATATATATATATATATATATATATATATATATATATATATATATATATATGTGTGTGTGTGTGTGTGTGTGTGTGTGTAAATATCATCCACGAATGGCATCTATTACCGAATTCTATCTTGGGAATATGCATCCACTTGGAATTCATTTTATGGTAACAGCTTCTGGCCGGGTGGAGTTTCGAACACCCACCTGTTTGACTGGAAACCATGCCGGCAGTGACCATACCGACTGAGCTATCAAGAGAGATGAAGGTTTATGGCAAGTCCTCGTACATATTCCTGTCGAATTTAGGAATCTGTTCATACTCTTGAAATAAACCCATCTCCACCATGATAGCTGAATTGCAATTTTGCAACACGTGGTTATTATGATTGAATATATATCACAAGCACACGTGATTTCAATCAATGTAAATATCACCCACGAATGACATTTAATACCAAATTCTATCTTGGGAATATACATCCACTTGGAATTCGGTATTAAATGCCATTCGTGGCTGATATTTACATTGATTGAAATCACGTGTGCTTGTGATATTTATTCATTTATAATAACCACGTGTTGTAAACTTACGATTCAGCTATCATGGTGGAGATGGGTTTATTTCAAGAGGATAAACAGATTCCTGAATTCGACTGGAATATGTACGACAACTTGTCATAAACTTTTATCTCTCTTGATAACTCAGTCGGTATGGTCACTGCGGGCATGGTTTCCAGCCGAAGAGGTGTGGGTTCGAACATCCACCCGGCCAGAAGCTGTTACCATAAAATGAATTCCAAGTGGATGTATATTCCCAAGATAGAATTCGGTATTAAATGTCATTCGTGGGTGATATTTATATTGATTGAAATCACGTGTGCTTGTGATATGTATTCATTCATAATAACCACGTGTTGCCAACTTACGATTCAGCTATCATGGTGGAGATGGGTTTATTTCAAGGGGATGAACAGATTCCTGAATTCGACAGGGATATGTACGAGGACTTGTCATAAACTTTTATCTCTCTTTATAGCTCAGTCGGTACAGCCACTGCGGGCATGGTTTCCAGCCGAACAGGTGTGGGTTCGAATCTCCACCCGGCCAGAAGCTGTTACCATAAAATGAATTCCAAGTTGATGTATATTCCCAAGATAGAATTCGGTAATAGATGCCATTCGCGGGTGATATTTACATTGATTGAAATCACGTGTGCTTGTGATATATATGTATATATATATATATATATATATATATATATATATATATATATATATATATATATATATATATATATATATATATATATATATATATAAGAGAGAGAGAGAGAGAGAGAGAGAGAGAGAGAGAGAGAGAGAGAGAGAGAGAGAGAGAGAGAGAGAGAGAGATGTAGAAAAGTTAAGAGAGTTTCCAGGGCTTAATTGAAAGATTCTTTGCGATGCTCTTCCTCCTTTTCATGGAAATGAAATGTGAGAAAATTATAATCTTTTAATAGCCTTTATATATATCTAAAAAAAATCCAGGCACATAATTTTTAGCTCAGTGTGAGTACTTATTAAGCCAAAGAGAGGACTTTTTTAATTTACTTTTAATATCTATCGACAATATGGAGTCTCATTCTTTATTCCCATTTATCCACTAAAGTTATTATTAATTGTTTTCAGCGGCGATAAAACAAATCCGATTTCTTAGAAATCATATATATCTATAACCACGCCCTTACCCTTAAGAATCTTGGCATACAGAGCATAGCATTCTCCTGACATGTTATGTTTTCTTTCAAAACCTTGCTCGGTTACATTGTCGCTGAGGGACTTTGCATCTTGAATGCACGGCATGATTCATTAGTCCTGACTAATTAGCCAAGTGGGAAGATGCTCTGTACTATTACTGCACATCAATATTTGTCTTTCCAGAGGAAAGAGAAGCTGCTGGAACGCTCATGGACGAAAGACTGAGAGGAGTTGTTGTTTTTGATGAAACCTTTTTGTTTTTAACTTTCGATATTTCTTTTTTTTTAGTTTTATGCAATAAAATTGCGTTATTTATTTAGAAAGCACATACTTGATATTAGCCATATTGATATACCTTACTTTACATACTTCTTATGCGCATGCAAAAGGTAGAAGGTTACAAACAAATATACAGAGATGCATTAATAAGTACAAACACAAAGACAAGCACAAACACACAAATTATTTTATTCAGGGTGATTATTATAAGTATGTCACTTATCACAGAGAATTCCTAAAGCATTAAAATATCCACCCAAAGAATGCAGGTTGTATGACACATTCATTTCAATCACTCTATTGTATTTTTTCTCGATATATTGTCTATCATTTCTTCAGAACTCTATATGAAGTCCCATATAAAATCTTGTCTCGCTTATTCTTGGCGAAGTCCTTAAAGATTCACATATCTAGATGTGACCAAAACAGAAATTGACATGACTAACCTACAACTACATTAAGGCATTGAATGTGTATTACTAACCTATAAAGATTAGATACCTATTAATGAAAACATTACATATCTTGTGTTGACGAACATATACGCATTGCTTTGATTTTCTCTAATAACTAGAAAACTATGTGGAGGATTGGTTTTTTGTTTTTTGATTCTTATATATTTTTATTTTTTGCCAAATCATGAAAGAGAGAGAGAGAGAGAGAGAGAGAGAGAGAGAGAGAGAGAGAGAGAGAGAGAGAGAGAGAGAGAGAGAGAGAGAGAGAGAGTGTGTGTGTGTGTGTATTGACTATTTGTTGTTAGAAAGATTGTTGGTATAAATGAGATTGTTTGTTTATGTTTTTAGCTATGTTAGATTTTGATTTGACTGCAGCCATAGACAGATTGTGGATGCTGGATTATAATTTCTATTCTTTTACCAGAGGGAAAGTGTTTGATTATTTTTTGAGTAAGTACAGTTTTGTTTACATATTCTTGTCGTGATTGTGAATGATAGGAACAATATATTATTTATCTCTGATTATAGTGCGATAGTTTAGTTAGGAGTGTTCGCAAGTGTTTTTTTTTTTTTTTTTTTTTTTTTTTATTTGGAGGCGGTAATTCCTTCTTTGGAGAGATCAAATAGATAACTTGAATGTTGATCGTTAGTTGCTGACCTGGCTTGTAATCGATTGTGTTTAGACTGCTCTATTGGATTGCTCAACCATTGATGCTATGGCCTGTGTATTTCGATTGATGATGATGATAATGGTGAAGATGATGAAGATGATGATGATGATGATGATGACGATGAGGATGATCACTACGACCCCAATCAGGGAAGCAACTGTGGCAAATTGCATACATACATACATATACCAAAGGCACTTCCCCCAATTTTGGGGGGTAGCCGACATCAACCAGAAACAAAACAAAAAAAGGGGACCTCTACTCTCTACGTTCCTCCAGCCTAACCAGGGACTCAGCCGAGTTCAGCTGGTACTGCTAGGGTGCCACAGCCCAACCTCCCACATTTCCACCACAGATGAAGCTTCATACTGCTGAGTCCCCTACTGCTGCTACCTCTGCGGTCATCTAAGGCACCGGAGGAAGCAGCAGGGCATACCGGAACTGCGTCACAATCGCTCGCCATTCATTCCTATTTCTAGCACGCTCTCTTGCCTCTCTCACATCTATCCTCCTATCACCCAGAGCTTTCTTCACACCATCCATCCACCCAAACCTTGGCCTTCCTCTTGTACTTCTCCCATCAACTCTTGCATTCATCACCTTCTTTAGCAGACAGCCATTTTCCATTCTCTCATCATGGCCAAACCACCTCAGCACATTCATATCCACTCTTGCCGCTAACTCATTTCTTACACCCGTTCTCTCCCTCACGACTTCGTTCCTAACCCTATCAACTCAAGATACACCAGCCATACTCCTCAGACACTTCATCTCAAACACATTCAATTTCTGTCTCTCCATCACTTTCATTCCCCACAACTCCGATCCATACATCACAGTTGGTACAATCACTTTCTCATATAGAACTCTCTTTACATTCATGCCCAAGCCTCTATTTTTTACTACTCCCTTAACTGCCCCCAACACTTTGCAACCTTCATTGACTCTCTGGCGTACATCTGCTTCCACTCCACCATTTGCTGCAACAACAGACCCCAAGTACTTAAACTGATCCACCTCCTCAAGTAACTCTCCATTCAACATGACATTCAACCTTGCACCACCTTCCCTTCTCGTACATCTCATAACCTTACTCTTACCCACATTAACTCTCAACTTCCTTCTCTCACACACCCTTCCAAATTCTGTCACTATTCGGTCAAGCTTCTCTTCTGTGTCTACTACCATTACCGTATCATCCGCAAACAACAACTGATTTACCTCCCATTCATGATCATTCTCGCCTACCAGTTTTAATCCTCGTCCAAGCACTCGAGCATTCACCTCTCTCACCACTCCATCAACATACAAGTTAAACAACCACGGCAACATCACACATCCCTGTCTCAGCCCCACTCTCACCGGAAACCAATCGCTCACTTCATTTCCTATTCTAACACATGCTTTACTACCTTTGTAGAAACTTTTCACTGCTTGCAACAACCTTCCACCAACTCCATATAACCTCATCACATTCCACATTGCTTCCCTATCAACTCTATCATATGCTTTCTCCAGATCCATAAACGCAACATACACCTCCTTACCTTTTGCTAAATATTTCTTGCATATCTGCCTTACTGCAAAAATCTGATTCATACAACCCCTACCTCTTCTAAAACCACCCTGTACTTCCAAGATTGCATTCTCTGTTTTATCCTTAATCCTATTAATCAGTACTCTACCATACACTTTTCCAACTACACTCAACAAACTAATACCTCTTGAATTACAACACTCATGCACATCTCCCTTACCCTTATATAGTGGTACAATACATGCACAGACCCAATCTACTGGTACCATTGACATCACAAAACACACATTAAACAATCTCACCAACCATTCAAGTACAATCACACCCTCTTCCTTCAACATCTCAGCTTTCACACCATCCATACCAGATGCTTTTCCTACTCTCGTTTCATCTAGTGCTCTCCTCACTTCCTCTATTGTAATATCTCTCTCATTCTCATCTCCCATCACTGGCACCTCAACACCTGGAACAGCAAATACATCTGCCTCCCTATCATCCTCAACATTCAGCAAACTTTCAAAATATTCCGCCCACCTTTTCCTTGCCTCATCTCCTTTTAACAACCTTCTATTTCCATCTTTCACTGTCTCTTCAATTCTTGCGCCGGCCTTCCTTACTCTCTTCACTTCTTTCCAAAACTTCTTCTTATTCTCTTCATATGACTGACCCAGTCCCTGACCCCACCTCAGGTCACCTGCCCTTTTTGCCTCACGTACCTTGCGCTTTACTTCCACCTTTTTCTCTCTATATTTTTCATACTTCTCTATACTATTACTCTGCAGCCATTCTTTGAAAGCCCTCTTTTTCTCTTCCACTTTTACCTTCACTCCTTCATTCCACCATTCACTGCCCTTCCTCATGCTGCCTCCAACAACCTTCTTGCCACATACATCACTTGCAATCCTAACAAAATTTTTTTTTGCTAACTTCCACTCCTCTTCTAAATTACCAGTTTCTCTTACTCTCACCTCGTCATATGCCATTTTCAACCTTTCCTGATATTTACTTCTTACCCCCGGTTTTATTAGCTCTTCAACCCTCACTAGCTCCCTTTTACATCCACCTACTCTATTTCCCCACTCTTTTGCTACAACTAATTTTCCTTCCACCAAAAAATTATCAGACATACCGTTAGCCATACCCCTAAACACGTGCACGTCTTTCAATCTTCCAAACATTTTTTAGTTATCAACACATAATCCATTAATGCCCTTTCTACTACTCTTCCATTTGCCACTCTTACCCATGTATACTTATTTTTATCTTTCTTTTTAAAAAAGCTAGCATTTATTACCATCTCTTGTTCAACACACATATCTACCAGTCTCTCACCAAATTGCAACACAGTATAATCTGTTAAACACAGAGCTGTGTTACTGCTGTAAAAGACAGTGGGCAGTGTGTGGACGACTGTGTTGGTGTCATCATATAATATATAAACATACAAATTTGGTGTTGGTATGCGGTGTAATTTTAAGTTTGTTAGGGTTTTTTGGGTTTATATGAATGGTGTTATGGTTATTATATATTTAGTGTATAGAATCTGATTAGTTTTAATTTGGATTATTTTAATTGTGGATGGTTTATGTTAAGCGTTTTAGTTTATAAGAAATATGGTATTAAAGTTATGTTTTGTTTTGTTTCCCTTTAGTCTAAGAGTCCTACTTATGATAACGTAAGGGGAAAGTTGAGGAGGCAATTGTCTGTTAGAGTGATCAAGGGTGTGGGAGTTTCTTTTGTGTGCATCCCGCCACATTAATTTGGCGCCCGAACAGGGACTGCAGATGAGGGATAGGAAGCTGGACTCTTGGACAAAGGACTGAATTGGGTTAAGAAATTAGATATAAGACTGAAAAATGGAAGAGCAGAACAAATTTAATTATTAAGGGAGGAATTGCAGCTGAGTAAGGAGCGTGATGAGAAATTGTTGCAGGAGAATAAGAGGCTGAGTTGTGAAAATGAGATGCAAAAGGAACTGTAGAGAGAGTGGAAGAAGGTTTTGAGATGAGGATGCAAGAAAATGAAGAACGAATGGAGAAACGAATGGAAGCTGTGATGGGGCAAGTAATGGGAATGATGAAAAGGTTCATGGGTGAACATGCAGTCAGAGGAGTGGCTTCTGCTTCAGGTAATGGGTTGATAGAGGAAGAAAAGGTTAAGGTAAGGGATAATGGGAAAGGAAATGATAGTGATAGTAATAGTGATAGTGAGTTTAAAGGGAATAGGTACAGTAAGGATGAATAGAAAGGTGAAATGGAGGATGAAAGGAAAGGTAAAAGGGATGAAACAAAGAGAAGAAAAGGTGTCAGGATGAGAGTGAGGATGATCGTGAATGGGTGAAAGTAGTGAGTAAGAAAAGGGCTAGGAAGAGTATTATCAAAGATAGGAGTATGAGTGCGGAATTAGATTCTTTTAATTCAAATGAAGAAGAAGAAAACAAGACGGGATTGGGCAGTGAAGAAAGTAGTGAGAATGAAGTTGATGTTTGTAAGACAGTGGTTATGAGAGAGGTACCTAGGTGTAACAGGTTTAATGAACATAGCAGTAGGGATGTGTATGAAATTTTTTATGGAGTATGAAAGTTTCTGTCAGGATAAGTATGATGATAGTAAGAGAGTTTGGGGTAGGGGGTTAGGAGAATATTTGACTGGGTATATGTTGACGAAGTATGGTGTAATAATGAGTGGGCGGGATGTTGAATATGATAGTGTAAAGATAGGATAATTGAGCAGGTAAAACGTATTATAGGGAGTGTTAAGTATAGGCGAAAAATGATTTTGATGAGGCTCAAATGAATGTGGGTGAGGCAATTTCTTTGTATGTATGTCGGTTAGAAACGTTAGCAAGGAAGAAGTATGGAGATGAAGGTATAAATGTGAATAAGGATTTAATAAGAATGTGTGTGAATTTATTTATTTGAAACGGAAGGAGAAAATGAGGTGGACGCAAGAGAGATTGATATGGGATGATATACTAGAGATAGTTGAGGAATATATGTTAGATAGGTGCATGGAAGAAAGTAAATCTCTGAATGTAAAAACTGGAATGGAAAAAAAAGTGTAATAGAATTTGGTAGTTTTAAGGATGCAATTTTGAGAGGGCCAATAAGAATAGATGATCAAGTAATAGATAGGAGTATTAGGGCAAGTAACGGAGGAACTGTGCAAGCAAATGGTAGATTTAGGGAGGGTAATTGGCACCATAGGGATAGGAGTGTGAGTGCGCAACGAGGTATGTCAGATAGTCATGTCTATGATGAAAAATGTTATAGGTGTTGAAAGGAAGGTCATAAAAAGAATGAATGTAGATGGGCTCTAGGTGCTTGATATGGATGTGGTGAGATAGGGCATAGAATTAGAGAGTGCAAGACAGAGAAAGGGGTAACTGTTATCGGTGTGGTAACGGAGGAACTGTGCAAGCAAATGGTAGATTTAGGCAGGGTGATTGGCACCATAGGGATAGGAGTGTGAGTGCGCAACGAGGTATGTCAGATAGTCGTGTCCGTGATGAAAAGTGTTATAGGTGTGGAACGGAAGGTCATAAGAAGAGTAAATGTAGATGGGCTCTAGGTGCTTGTTTTGGATGTGGTGGTAGTGAGGTAAGGCATAGAATTTACGAGTGCAAGAAAGAGAAAGGGGTAAAATGTTATCGGTGTGGTATGACTGGGCACATAGGGAGTGGATGTCGTAGTAATCGTGTGAATGTGATTTATGGTAATTGCGGTAAGGATAGTCATTATGCTACAATGTGCAAGGAGTCGCGGGGGTAAGTGTACTGAATGTGGTGTAGATGGGCATGTAGCTAGAGTAGGTAGGAAGAAGGGATTAAGTCAGCCAGGATATTCAGGAAACTTGAGTGTAAGAGGGTTCAGCTGGTTGTGTCCTCCTGTGTGTGTGGAAGGAATAGAATCAGTATATCCGAGAGAATAGGATGAGTAAATGGTTGAAAAGGAACAAGTGTGAACCTAGTATGTAAGACGAATTGTCTAGAATATGAACAGTTGCTATTAGTAGAACATATGAAAAGGAAGTTAACGAGAGCTTTAAGTAAGGATGAAAGAAGGGAAAATTTTATAAGTAAAAGTGAGAATAGAATTAAGTATGACAAGGGTGTAAATGTACAGGTGAGTATGGAAAATAAATGTGTTAATACAGATGAATCATGGTAGAGTATGAATGATACCCATAGTGTGTGTGGCTTTTCCTTAGATGATGTAAAAGAAAGTATGATGAATTCAAGAATGAAAGATAGGAGAATGATAAGTAGTATGGATGAATCTTTAATTAAACTAGAAAATGATTTTGATGAACTTGATGAATTACTGACGGAAATAAGTGAGATTTTAAGGCCAGATGATAGTGCGGTAGATGGGATAGTGCATGATATATTAGATGATAGTCGTATAGATTGGAATCAGAATAGGACAATGAATGATAGTGGTATGGAAGAAGGGAATGAGAGAGTATATTAAGGCCCATTTACTCGAAGTAGAGGTCCTGTAAGACAGATTTGGCAAAGTGAGGGGGAAGGAATTTGGAGGATTAATTCTTGTTTTATTTTTATTTATTTTTGATTTTTGCCAAGTCCTGAGAGAGAGAGAGAGAGAGAGAGAGAGAGAGAGAGAGAGAGAGAGAGAGAGAGAGTCGATGTTTGTGCATCAGCGAGGGAGAGGTAGTTAGTGTATTGGTATAAAGGAGATTGTTTGTTTATGTTTTCAGCTAGGTTAGGATAGTGGTGCATGTCTTGGGAAAATGCTTATTTTGATTTGACTGCAGCCAGAGGCAGTTTGTGAATGCTGGATTATAATTTTCATTTCTTTACCAGTAAGGAAGTGTTTGATTACTTTTTGAGTAAGTACAGTTTTGTTCATATTTGCTTGTAGGGATAGCGAATGAAAGGAACAATTTATTATTTATCTTTGATTACAGTGCGATAGTTTAGATAGTTAGGAGTGTTCGTAAGTGTTTTTTTTTTTTTTTCATTTTTAGGCCGTAATTCCTCCTTTGGAGAGATCAAATTGATATTTTGAATATTGATCTTTAGTTGCTGACCTAGCCTGTAATCGATTGTGTTTAGATTGCTCTATTGGATTACTCAACCGCTGATGACCTGGCCCGTGTATTTCAATTGATGATGATGATGATGATTATGATGATGATGATGATAATGATTCTAATGATAACATAATCTGTTAAACCCAGAGCTGCGTTAGTGCTGCAAAAGACAGTTGGCAGTGTTTGGACGACTGTGTTGGTGTCATTATATAATGTATAAACATAAAAATTTTGATGTTGGTGTGCGGTGTAATTTTAAGTTTATTAGGTTTTTCTGGGGTTTATATGAATGGTGTTATGGTTAATATATATTTAGTGTTAAGTTGATGATTAGTTTTAAGTGTGATTATTTTGATTGTGGATGGTTTATGTTAAGCGTTTTAGTTTGTAAGAAATATAGTATTAAGGTTATTTTTTTTTTATATCCCTTCAGTCTAAGAGTACAGCTTATGATAACGTAAGGGGAAAATCTGTGTTGAGGAGTCAATTGTCTGTTAGAGTGATCAAGGACATGGTGGTTGCTTCTGTGTGTACCCCGCCACAACAGAATTAGGCAAAAGAATATGTATTTTGTATTCTGATGATTAATACTTCA
>NC_090740.1:105651459-105661459 GCF_036898095.1 Palaemon carinicauda | reverse complement strand
AACAAAAAATTATCAACAATCTGAAAATATACAAGATTACCCAATACTCGTATCACACAAAAACTAATTGCTGAATACGACCTTGAAAAAATACATTTCACTGTTAGTTGAATGCAGTGTTACCAAGTTAGGCGAAAACCAGACGTAGAGTCATATACGGTAGCAAAATTATTCCACCTAGAGGAATGTCTAGAGACTTTATCAATAATTAAGTTTGTGTAATATACAAGTTGTTACGAAGGAGGACGAGTTGACTTTCCAAACTTCTAAGAAGCGAGGATCAGATGATGTTGAGTAGTTTCAGATATGAAATGTTGACACGAAGAATAAAAGATTATTTATGGTTTCTTACTTACTTGCTTACTTTGATGGCTGCTTTTCCAGTCCCATACAGCAGAGGAACCCCACTCTATACAGGACCTCCACTGTTGTTTTACCTCGTTCGTTCACAGTATTTATCTGTTTAAGTCAAATAATGTTCATTTACTTTTAAATCGTCACTGTCAAAAGACTCACGAAATAAGAAAGTCTTCAGTTTCCTCTTGAAAGCCTTATGTCTTTAATCATTCAAATGTTTCGTGGGAGCTTATTGTATAGTCTCGGGGCCGCATATTTAAAGGCTCTGGGGCCCAAAGTGGACAAAAATATAGGTTCCAACAGTTTGAAGCCATCTGTAACTATTCTCGTGTCGACACGATTTGTTGGCGGCGCAATATGTAGCAATTCTCTTAGGAATTTTGGACGACCGGTTCTGATAACTTGGTGAGTTATTGTGCATGTTTTAAATTCAATTCTGGCTTTAATCGGCACCCAGCATAAATCAATTAGTATAGGGGTGATCATTTCTCTAGGTGGGACACCTTTTATCAATCTTGCTCCTCTTTTTATTATGTTTTGTAATTTCTTAAGTTAGACTTTTGGTAAATTGTAGTAGATAGAGTTGCAGTAGTCAATCCTGGTAATAACACAGTTTATCACAAGTTTCTTGACAGAATTTTCGTCCAGGTACTTTTTGATATACGCAATATTTCTTAGTTGATAACTACCAATTTTTATTACATTATTTATTTGGGCATTTACAGACAGGTTACAGTCAAGAAATACACCTAGATCTCGAACTTTACTAGATATCGGCACCGAATTTTTCACGCTGTTTCTCTTACCCACCACCATGATATTAGTTTGGATCTCATTTAATTTTAGTTGTTTAAATGTCACCCATTCTCTAACACTATCAAGGATTCGGTTTAGAGTTTCAGTAATGTCATGTATATCATTTATGGAGAAATACACTTGTGTGTCATCTGCAAATAGTTTAAACTTCACACCATACCTTTGTAGCATTTTCGATAGACCAATAGTATTGATGCAGAATAAGATTGGGTCAAGTACACTCCTCTGGGGTACCCCTCTATTTGAGGGTTGATATAATGAATAGGAGTTTCCAATTTGTACACAGTAATTTCTACCAACCAAGTAGTCTTTTAGCTATTCGAAATCTTGATCTTCAACGCCGATGGACCGTAGATCATTTAGTAGCAGTTCATGCAAAACTGTATCAAAAGCAGCACTGAGATCGAGCAATATTGAAATACCACATTTGTTTTCATCCATCATTTCTAGCAAATCATTTACAACAGGGCAGATGGCTGTCTCCGTAGAGTATTGTTTTCTGTAAGCAGAATGGTTGTCAGGCAAAGCTTCTGTTACCTCTAAGTGGGTGACTAGTTGTTCAAGAATTACATATTCAAGCTCTTTTGAGACTAAGGATAGACTTGAAATTGGTCTATATGAGCTTAATTCCTGGTAGTCCAGTGCATTATTCAGAACTGGTGTGACTATAGCCATTTTCTCAGATTTAGGAAACTTACATTCATCAATGCTTGCATTTGCTTTTCTTATTATTATTTGCGCTAGACTAGAAAAGTCTCTCTCTCCAATTACTTCAGATATTGGCATAGGATCGATCGTGTTGTTTGTTTCCTTTACTATCTTGATAATTCTGGTGATGTCATCTTGTGTTATGTTGTTGAATCGTATTAATTTTGTCTTTGTGCCTGGTGTATCATTAATCTGATGTTGAGTATTTACAAATGACCTGGTTATGTTTTCAATTTTGGTTTTAAAGAATACTAGAAAATTGTTTGCTAGTTCCTGGTAACTGTATCAATAAGGTAGCTTCTTTTCTTTTACATTTCCCATTATACCATTCAGGAGGCGATATAACTTATTTATGTCTGTTGCTGCTTCGAGGATCTTTCTCTTATAGTATTCACTTTTTTCCTTCTTAGTAGGTAGTTATACTGACACGCAGCAGATTTGTATTCTACCCAAGTACTTTCAGTTTTTAACCTATTCCAATTTTTTTTAACGTCTTTTTTCCATTCTTTTTTTTTCCAAAGTCTCTCCATCAAACCAAGGAGATTGGTCTTTTACAGCTATAGTCTTTTCCATCAGTGGGCACATGGTATCATATTCACTTTTACTCACTTTATTGTTAGTGGTCATAAGACAGTTAGCACACTTAGCTCCTAATAGACGTTGGCCATCATGATCACAAGGAATGTTGATAGCATCATTTATTTTCTTTGTAACTTCCTCAATAAGCATAGTAGGAGAAAAATTTTATTGATGTCTAAAGTTTATTTTATTTACTAATGCATGTTTCTGTAGAGGTAAACTAAACGTAATAAGTTTGTGTACCGGGGAGATAGTACATTTCTCTTCGACTTTTATATCAGATACAATATTATTCATGTCATCACTTATAATTAAGTCTAGCGTGTAACCAGTTAAAGTAGTTGTGCAGTCGACATTATTCAATAGTCGATATGATTCTAGTAATCCAGTAAATGCCAAAGCGTTAGGATTTCATGCGTCAACCATCCAAAAATTGAAATCTCCACAGATAACTAATACGTTTTTTCCATGATAATCATTTAAGTGAGAGCACAAAATTCTTCAAAAAAGACACTAGAGTTTGTCTTAGGAGGCTTATAGATTGTTAAAAAGGATATTATTCAATTTTTGGGCCTAAATTTTATTTTCATATATTCAAAGCTTGTTACACTAATTCTTTTCAACGTTTTGACTTTTGAGTAACTTTTATGAATAAAGAGCCCAACACCCCCACCAGACCTACCTGAATTCGGTATGTGGAAGAAGGCATGTGTGCGGGGTGTCATTTCAGTGATCTTTGCCTTGTCAAGGATATTTAGTAATGTTTCAGATAATTTTAGTATATCTAAATATTTCTCCTTCATCAATTCTCAAATTTGAAAAATCTTATTACCTACAGATTGTAAATTTACATAGCCACAGTTTATGACATCCCTAGTAACCATGATCAGTATTTTCCGCTAGTCTTTTCAATTCCCAGTCAAAAGTATTGCAGTCTCAAGAATTTACTGTATGGTCACTTGGTTTGTTTAACTTTGTGCAGTTTACACATTCTGACACTTCTGAATTACACTCTCTGGTGGATGTCTCCCTGAACATTTTCTGCAGACTTTATGTGTATATATATATATATATATATATATATATATATATATATATATATATATATATATATATAAATATATATATATATATATATATATATATATATATATATATATATATATATATATATATATATATATATATATATATATATATATATATATATATGTATGTATATATATACATATAATATATATATATATATATATATATATATATATATATATATATATATATATATATATATATATATATATATATATATATATATATATATGTATATATACATACATTTTTGGGCTCAAGCCATGGCGTCCTGATGGAAGGTTCCTTTTTGGTAGCTTCCTTGGGTAAATAACTACTAAGATATTCCCAGAGAATTTAACCACAGGTTATCACAGAATTCTAACTTCTGGAGCAAGTATCCTAAAGGTTTCTCTTTTAAGACATCGTATATCAACAGGGGACGCATGTATTAACGCGCCACATAGCTATCTACACCCCGAACAGAGTTAACCTTCGGTGTGTAAAGGCGTAGAATAGCTGGGAGCCGTTCCACAGCTAATCTCGTCCGTGGCTACTTTTGGTACTCGAGACGTAAACAAACGGGCGCCATTGCTAAATGACGTCACGTCCGTCTTCATCCTTTGTACAGTAGCTCTCCTTACTTAGACGGATTTTCCCTGTGCTCACTTTATCGTCTTGCATCTTTATCATGTTGCTACCTTCGCCCTCGCCTTCTTCTGGAAAGTTGAGTACAAGGTTCTAGTATTGTTTAGTTAAGCTCTGACCGTAAAGTAAATATTACTTTTCGAGATAATTGATGTTTTGTGGCAGAGCTGTGCCCCAACCGGTCCCGCCATTTTATGGCGTCGTTGTTGTTCTGCATGCCTTATTTAGTTAGCCGCAACAACGCTTCCGGCCTTATTTACTAATCGATAATATTAGTTTATTTAGTCTTCATAGCTAGGAACTTTTATATCGTGTTTTGACGCTTTTTTACCGGTCATCGATTGACCCCATACCAGTTGGCTGCTATAGCCCCCAGGCCAGAGCGCCTATATCAGTGTTCATGCATGATTTTTATCAGTGATCCTAGGCTTACTTATGAAGATAGTGGCATTATTTTACAATACTATTGACTGTGATGCAAGTGTTTTCGCCTTCAGGGACCATATAGGGGATAGGTTAGTTAGTGTGCCTTTCTAACCTAACCTACATGTAGGACCCCTATATGCTTCCTTCATCCCCCTGCCCTTGGGCATTCCCTCTGTGTAGCCATGCTCCCCCTACCACGTAAGGGGATCAAGCTCTTATCAGAGTATTTTATCGCCTCTCTGTCCTCCCTAAGGGAATGAACCCCCCTTAGGGTTGCGCCTGAGAGTGAGGAACGGCTAGTCCTTCCTCTATTGCTAGGACAAAGTCTACGACTTTCCTGCGATAGCGATATGTCTTCAATCCTTCCTAGTTCAGGACGTACATCCCTGCTCTAGGTTAGGTTTTGGAGGGGTTAATTCTGTCCCTTTCTGAAACTGTACCCATGCACCGTTTTCAGTCAGGCTGCCTTACCTTAGGTTAGGGAGTGTCCTCCCTTCCTTAGTGGCCGCTCTGGTACAGAACCCCTTCCATTGAAGACCCTTCTCTTCTCCCCTCCCCACCTATCTCTTGTATGGCCTAGCCTATACTTAGGTTAGTCTATACACATCTGTCCCCTGTCCTACAACTCCTCCTTAGGGTGGAGTGATAGGGCTACCTTGAGCTTCTGTGTACAGTCCGCTCTGGTACATATACCCTTCATAGTGTCCTATGGGGTTAGCCACTGGATGTGTTCTGTATGCAGGGGTCTCACCCCCCCCCCCCCTTTTGGGTGTCCCCCAGCCCTCTCTTGGGCTACCCTAGCTCCCGGTCCTCTGCGGCCCCTGCTTCTGGGTGATAGAGTCAGCCTCTATCATGGGTGCACCCACTCAGGGGGGATGTCTGGGAGTCCATGGCCGGACCCCCTACATCCCTCCCTCTGTCTCTTTCACTATCCGGGTGCCGGTCCCTTTCCGCCTCCACTGTCGGTGATACCCACCTCCTACCTTGGTGACTCACTCCATATCCCCTTGGCCGCCAGTCCTCCGTGTGCCGGGGGACTGCCGCCTACCGCCGGCTTCCAGCCGATGGCTCTCCCCCTTCCTCTTAGCTTGGTCGTCTGCCCGCCGGCCGGCCCCCGGAGTGCCGGCATCCACTGCCGGCAGTCCGGTTCTGCTATAACCATCCTTGTTCCTGTCACCAATCCGGCAACCTCCGGCTGCCGGAGCCGCCACTCCCTCTGCCGGCGTCCCGCCGCTGTGCCGGTGGCCGCCACCCTGGTATTACTCTTGACATTTATATTGTCTCTCCTAATGCCAGAAACTCTGCTGGAGCTACCTCCGGCGTTCCGGCGGTCTGCCGGAACCTTCCGGAGGCGTCAAGACGACTTGCACGCCCTTCTACTAGCTATCATCTAATACTGAGAGCCCTACACTGCAACCAGATGGCTTGTTTACGTAAATGGATCAGTATCTTAGTTCTGTTTTACTGGTAATCATGCTGTCTTCTTGCATTTTACAAATTTCCAGCATGCTGCGTGTATCTTAGCGCGGCTGGTTGCCGGAAGCCGTTACCCTTTGGGATCCTTTAGCCCCCTAATTTGGGACTGAGTGGCCTCAGTCCCAACCTTATCCTTGACAATTCCCATGGAATTCCATCTGCCCTATAGACTTCTACTGGAATTCTATCCTGTGCCTTCGGTCACCTCGGATTGTCCAAGGATGAAGCTTACGGTAACCAGCCGGGCGGGATGCACGGAGTATGTTTCTTTCCTATCTCAATCCTCTGTGCATCACACCCTTTATCAAGTTAAAATTAATGATTAATAGTAACTTAGTTTAAGAGCCATTCTTATGACTCCCCCCATACTCATTTTCTCTCTCTTCCACAGGAGGAGCAGATGAAGTGTGACTTCGACTTCTGCGCTGTGAAACGCCCGCACTTCTACGGGCTTACGTCTTGTAGGACTCACGTCCCTTGTGCTAACAAGAAAGGGGATTTGAAATTCTGGGACCCACTGAACTGTACGGTCTGCCAGGCTCGCCTAGTCGTTGCCTTCCATAACCCTCCCTCAGCAGAGGTCAGGGACACTTCTCGGGATAAGCTACGCAAGTGGGTGCGTGGATTCCAGAAGAATGCCACCGGACCGTACCTGGCCACTGAAGAAATGAGGTCCCTTTTGTTCCCAAAGGCCTCCCCTGATTCTGTGGTGCCCAAAGATTTGATCCCCATTGTCCAAATTACGGTGGATACAGACGTAGTCATGGCCCAGTCCATGCACGAGTGCCACCTGGATTCCGAGAACGACGAACACATGTCGGATATTTCGGAGGGCACGGTGAAGACCCTTATGGCTCAAGGTGCGGAAGATGATGAGGACCAGGTGGAATATGCTGAGTCGGAGCAAGAGGTCGTTCCTCCTTCCATCACCGCCCCTACTCCTACACCGACGGAAGTGTCTCTCCCGTCTACCTCCGCTACCCCGGAACCCATGCCATCCGCCCAAGAGATGTTCCGGAAAATCAAGAGTTCATCAGGTCCATGATAGGATCCAAAGAACCGAAGAAGATCTCGGTTAAGGATCTCCCTGCATGCTCACACGCCAACCCCTGGAGGTATGCTGAGCATATGGTTATCGCGACCGGCAGGATCTTCGTCAGCGACAAGATCGGCACGGTCCCCCTGGAAGACGTGGAGTTCTTCCCAAACTTCGAGGCCTACCCGGACTGTTACGTCCGGCTTCGTTCTGAACCTGCCTCTAAAGAAGAGACCGAACCCAAGGGAGAGATAGTGTTCGATCTCGCGAAGGCCCAGGCTATGCTAGCCAATACATTTAAAAGTAAGGGTTTTACCTGCTCTAAGCTTCCGGCCCTGAGCAAGAAGCACCCTACCTACGGCGCACCCGACGATGCAGTCCTTCCCTTCATGGAAAAGGCCTTCGCTGCGTGCCTCAAGGCTGTGGAAGAGGGAAAAGCCTGCCCTGCACTAGAGGAGTGCAGACCCTTCTCCATAGTGACTCCCCCCGACGCTCGACACTGGAAGGACATCCAGCATATTTTCGTGGTGGGAAAGCTAGTTCCTGACGTCGCCGGACGTCAGTTTAACGAAGACCTCCCGAAACTCAACGATCACCTCCTTCGTCGGGAACAAGATACAAAGGAGAGGCTCGCAGCATCCATGTCCCACCAGGTCCAACTCGATATCATGGCCTGTGACACCAGAGTACCAGACCACTACATGGTACTCGCCAAATCCCACATGGCAACCCTGGTGAAGGATATGTACCACTTCATGAAGGCTCGGAGAGCCTGTCGTGAATTCGTGTTCTCAGGTGCCACTGTGAAACACGAACCCCGGAGGCTGATTTCCTCCAATATCTGGGGTAAACACCTCTTCACTTCTGACCTCATGAAGGAGATCACCGACAAAGCCGCCATGGAGAATAGGAACCTTCTCCACAAGTGGGGCATGTCAAAAAAGAGGAAATCCTCTCAGGACGACGGACCTCAACCTAAGAGGAAATCCTCCAAACAGAAGCCCCAGCAACGTCAACAAAGACGACAGTTTCCGGGACCCGCTACTCCCCAAGTGGCAGCTCAGCCACAGCAGACCTTTCAGCTGGTCACCCAACCGGTCTTGTCACAGTCACCGGTTTTCACCCCTGCTTTCGAGCACCAGACGACTACCTTTCGTCCCAAAGGTAGAGGCTCAAGCAGAGGTGCAGGCAGAGACGCGTCTCGCCGTCCCTCCAGAGGCGAGGAGGAAAGGGAGCTAGCGGCCGAGGCAGTAAGCCCTCGGGACATCAGAAGCAATGAAGTGCTTCTGGTGGGAGGAAGACTCCGCCAATTCCAGGATCGTTGGACCTTCGATCCCTGGGCACACAGCATCGTCAAGAAGGGTCTAGGCTGGAGTTGGACTCAACCACCCCCAACCTTCCAGCAATTCTTCCAACAATCAACCCCCCTTTTGGAAGAATATGTCTTAGATCTCTTGAACAAGAAGGTGATAAGGAAGGTAAAGTCCACCAGGTTCCAAGGGAGACTGTTTTGTGTCCCCAAGAAAGACTCCGACAAACTCAGAGTCATTCTGGACTTATCCCCCCTCAACAAGTTCATAGCGAACGACAAGTTCAAGATGCTGACTCTTCAACAAATAAAGACCCTTCTGCCTCGAGGTTCTTACACGGTCTCCATAGACCTGGCGGATGCCTACTGGCACGTTCCAATGAACCATCACGCTTCCTCCTACCTAGGATTTCGACTCCAAAGGAAAAGCTACGCCTTCAGGGCCATGCCCTTCGGCCTCAATGTGGCCCCTCGGATCTTCACAAAGCTGGCGGACCCCATAGTACAACAGCTTCGCCTCCGAGACGTCCAGGTGATGGCCTACCTCGACGATTGGCTAGTCTGGGCTCCATCGCCCGAGGATTGTTTAAAATCCTGCAGCAAAGTCACCCAGTACCTAGAACACCTGGGATTCAAGATAAACGTGAAGAAATCTCGCCTCTCTCCAGCTCAGAAGTTCCAATGGTTAGGAATCCAATGGAACCTTCAGTAACACCGCCTTTCCATTCCCCAGAAGAAAAGGAGGGAAATAGCAGGGTCTGTCAAGCGACTACTGAAATCCAAGCGGATCTCAAGACGCCAGCAGGAACGAGTTCTAGGCTCTCTACAGTTCGCCTCAGTAACAAACCCAGTGCTTCGTGCACAGCTAAAGGATGCCGCGGGAGTCTGGAGACGTTCTGCATCCATCGCTCGAAGAGACCTCAAGAGACGGCTCCCAAACAGACTTCGACTTCTCCTCAAGCCGTGGTCGGAAGCAAAGGCCCTGAAAAGGTCCATTCCTCTTCAACACCCACCTCCATCACTCAACATCAACATGGACGCTTCGCTGGAGGGTTGGGGAGGTCACTCCCACCAAAAACAGGCTCAAGGCACATGGTCTCCCCTGTTCAGGACGTTTCACATCAACATCTTGGAGGCCATGGCGGTCCTTCTAACTCTGAAGAAACTCTCCCCGCCTCCCTCGATCCATATTCGTCTAACCCTAGACAACTCGGTGGTAGTTCGATGTCTCAATCGCCAAGGCTCAAGATCGCCCTAGATAAATCAGGTGCTTCTTCCAATCTTCCGTCTGGCAGAGAAGAAGAAATGGCACCTGTCTGCAGTTCACCTACAAGGATTCCGCAACGTGACAGCGGATGCTCTATCTCGGACAAGCCCGATAGAGTCGGAATGGTCTCTAGACACAAGATCATTCTCCTTCATCTCTCACCAAGTCCCAGAACTTCAGATCGATCTCTTCGCAACGAGCGACAACAATCAACTTCCTCGGTATGTGGCCCCGTACGAGGACCCCAAGGCAGAAGCAGTGGATGCCATGTCACTGGACTGGAACAGATGGTCCAAGATCTACCTGTTCC
>NC_090740.1:105641459-105646459 GCF_036898095.1 Palaemon carinicauda | reverse complement strand
GTTGCCCCATTCCAATCCTATCCACTGATTTAATTGTACAAACTATTTCTATAGTAATATAGAAAACCCTTTTTAAATAATACTGCCTTTTCGTCTTTTTTATGTCATTTCCTGAATGAGAAAATCATTAGCCGGTTATGATTAAAATTTGAAGGCATCGTATCTAGCACTAATTCGAAAGCATCGTATCTAGCACTCTTGATATGTCACCGACCTCCATATTATGACTTGAAATCATCAATTATGATATTTCATTTGTTAGTTTGGCAGAGAAGCTTGAATTCATGATTATGATTAAGTACAATTTCGCAATGCTTATCAATTCTATAGACTAGTTCCCATATCTGTCATTTATTTCTTGTATGATGCTTTTGAGAAATGATCAACAAGGGCATTGTATATCTCAGCTGGTCCAGTCATATACTGTCCATTCACCTTCAACACTGGTGGGGGTTGGCCGTGAATTTGCTTGCTGTCTTCTCTACTTTCCTCCTTTCATAAAATGTTGGTGTTCTTTTATTATTGGAGGAAACAAACGACACCCAAGACAGACGCCTAGCTTCTTTAATGTCAAGAAAAAACTATGCCCTACATTTCTTGTATGCAATTAAATTCTCCTTAGTATGGCGTCAGCGCAATCGAGTTAAAGACCTTCTTGTAACTCTGTGCAGTGTAGTTAGTTCTGAATACCACCAGAGACTGGTCGTTGTTTGAATAACCCTGTTGTTTTGTAAATAAAATTGACTCCTGATGTATGGAGGTTTTCATTCAGTAAGTTTATGGCATCATCAATATTCTTAAACTGTTCTGCATTCCCTTCAAATTCGCTTAGCTCCTGAAATCTAGCCCAGGCGGCCTTGTCAAAATTCCAAAGTGGTGATTTTTATAATGGTAGACCATTGTTGATGTTTATAATGATTGGTGCCTTATCACTAGTAAGGCAGTCATCTAATGACCTCCAATTGAAATTGAAAAAGCAATCAGAGCTTACGATTGTCAATACATGACTACAAAACTCTCCGAACATGAAGGTGTGTAGGCTTTCCTGCCTTAATTAGTCCCACATCTTCATTTTCCACAATTGGTGATATTATGTTGCCCCATGTGTTTGCTAAAACATCGCCCCATAAAGGATGTCTAATAGTAAAATCCCCGAATAAGAGAAAAGATTGTGGGAGTTGTTCAATCATTTCTACCATATCGTTATACGAGATGTCACTAAGAGACAAATAATGCGAGAAAAATGTGTATTTCTCCCTATATGGATTCCTAAAACCACTACCTGCAGTAGTGTACACGTGGGTAAAGATATTTGGAAACCTTTCGGCGGACGTATGTGAGATTTCTGCCATGGACCCCAGTTTGTTGGTCATATGGTGTCCTATAGCTAACGTACTCATGAAGATAGGATATGGAGAATTACCACCAAGGGAGCATAAGTTCTTCATATTTGGCACCTAGACCCTGACGATTCCATTGTAAAATGGAGGAAAAAACTATGGATTATTTCTGGAAGACATCTTGGATGAGATCTTCCCATTGACAATTTTGGATATAATATTATTTCTTGTTGGCTTCTGTGAGGATCTAGATAAATTAGGTTTTACATTTGCTTTTCCAGTGATCTTTTTACCTAATTCTTGGGGTGGATGGTGAACCTCAAATTTATTTATTTATTTTTTTTTTTTATTATAGTTTGTTGAAGTTTCATAATCTTTTTCAGATGAATAGTGTACCTAATTGGAATAGGTATTTCTATATTTCTCGTGGGATGGGAGAGAGGTGGTGGTGTCCCTCTTTTTCGAATGAGAGATGGAGAGCCATTAGTATTATGCAACTTCATTATGGCCAGTGCACCCAATAGCTCTCTAGCATGGGATTTCTCCCCTAAATTTGGCAATGATACTATCCGAGATGGAATCCTTGGGCTTTTCAACTGTGGCAGATTTAAAGGAAGGAGGGGGCGGTTTTTTGACAAGTGGCACTGAATCTAAGGTATGGGGCATATGCTTAGCCTTGTGAGGTAATTTAGCAATAGGATGCCTTACATGACCTAGCCTAGCATATCCTACACTGTTATATTCTGCTCATGGGTTTTGAAAAGCAGTTTTTTCTATTTCATACCAAGGACATATCTTATCAGTAGCTTTAGGATTCTGGCTACAATTAGTGCACTTTCAAATAGAAGTGCAAGGGCCATGCTCAGGATTATAACAAATTTCGTAGATATTTTAAGTTTTGCAAACTCTTGATGGATATTCAAATTAATTGCAATTCTGTTTATAGTCACGAACTGGAATCATCTCTTTTTCAATGTATACATGAGAGGGTACGATATGGTCTTGAGATGTTAAGAAAATCATAGTGGTTCATGGAATCTTATGAACTTCTACATTATTCTAGGACACATATCCAATATTTCTTACTCATTAGATTCATGAAGATCTTTGTTAAAAAGAACCCCAGTAAAATAATTGAAATTCAAATGCTGATTGATATTTCTCTTTAGATTTTCTTTATCTCTGTACTATATAGCTTAATAGACTGTGTTATATATTTGGCATGGAATAATATGGAGTTCTTGCCAGATATAGAAATTTCCCCAAGCTCTATAGTGCCTACTTACTGTTGTATTAGTTTTCTAAATTAAAAAAAGGTGTATTCTTTTCAATTTGAGGTTGCTATAATTCTTATTAGTGGATTAGGCTTTTTTTTTATCTTATTAAGTTAATTTTTGAGTCCATAGACTCATTTTGATGCCAGTCACTTGGGCAATATATGTCCAGGTTTCTAGGAGCAGTATTGCATAGTGATTCAGTAATCTCGTGATTATGATTTTAATTTTTGAGACCCAGCAAACTGCTTTAAAAGCCTCTTCGTGATTATTGAAGCAGATCCATGCTTCCCATTTTTCATATTGTCCCTAAAAACTCATTTTTTTCTTCAGAGATCTTACCTTAAATTCTAAAAGTCACCCATAATGCTTCATAATGACAGCTTATTGGTAAATCACATCTATCAATCATAATTAATTTCTGAAAATTGAAGTGGTACTTATTCATTCCTGAGTCGGCAACAAAATTTTAAATAATAGAACTGCCAAATATCAACAACAGTGCCAGGACGGGGAGGGGGGTGGGGGGTGGGGGTGGGGGTGGGGGTGTTTGTTGCGTATGCATGGGAGCAAGGCCGATAACAAAGGGCCATGTTTGGTTTGTATTGGTTTTTGTTGCTGGTTGGTTTGCCTGCTTGAGAATATTGAGAAAGTACCATACGTTGGAAAGGAAATTTGTACTCTCCACTATCGGCAAAATGAGAGTATACTTCCTAGATAGTCGATTCCATACCCTACCCGAAGGATTGCACTAAAACAGATTCAGAGGCACAGGTGAAAGCTAGACCCACCTGTTAGGACTAATGCCAAGAAAATATGGAATCATCCCTTATATGTATCTCTTATATATATATATATATATATATATATATATATATATATATATATATATATATATATATATATATATATGTGTGTGTGTGTGTGTGTGTGTGTGTGTATAAGTAAATGTGCATATATATATATATATATATATATATATATATATATATATATATATATATATATATATATATATATATATATATATATAAGTATATGTGAATATATATATATATATATATATATATATATATATATATATATATATATATATATATATATATATATATATATATATATATATATATATATATATATACAATAGTAAAATAAATTTTCTGAGTTATTTACGTCAACCTCGTTCTGGTTTTAAGTAGTTTCCACTATTGTTTAATGTACTTTGAAGGTGGCGTGATGTTGATTGTTTCTCACCTACTCCCTGCTCATTTACATTGTTTAAACTATCGTATTAATGACTGACTTTACTTTGCCCGAGTGCGGATGTAAACGAGTCGATGTTGGAAGTGGGTGCTCGGACCTAAGAGGAAGACAGTTCAGGCTTGAGCACTCCCCCATCCACAAACCATGAGCTGCATTGACAACTGAAAATTTTCCTGACCACAGCTTATCTGTTGATGTTGACCACGGCTCTGGAAAGTGATTGACGGATTCTCGTCTTGTTGTATCGTCTGAAAGTGCTCTTGTCACCTGCGACTCGAGTGTTGCCTTGCTTTTGGACAGTGTATTCCAGAGACTGGCAGGTGCTACTGTCACCTGCAACTGGAGTCTGCCCCTCCGTTTCCTGACGTGAGGGAGATCCCAGGGAGTTGGTCGAGTCTTTGGTTACCTGGTTCCATCTAATTATTGCAGCTGCAGTGGTGTTGGGAGCTTGCATGCTCATCGGGTGGCCAGTAGGGAAGCCGTTGCTAGGTAAGGCAGAATATTTCTGTTTGCCTTTTAGCCGATTATTGGACCTGGCATACTGTGCCTGCCCTACTTATCGGAAGGAAGAGAGGATAACGTCTTTAGTTGTGCCTCTCCCCTCATTTATTCTTACTGAGAAGTGAGGAGCATTGTATTAATTTTTGTAGTTAGATTACTGCATATATATATATATATATATATATATATATATATATATATATATATATATATATATATATATATATATATATATATATATATATATATATATATATATTATTATTATTATTACTTACTAAGCTACAACCCTAGTTGGAAAAGCAGTATGCTATAAGCCCAGGGGCTCCAACAGGGAAAATAGCTCAGTGCGGAAAGGAAAAAAGGAAAATAAAATATTCTAAGAAGAGTAACAACAATAAATATCTCCTATATAAACTATAAAAACTTTAACAAAACAGGAGGAAGAGAAATAAGATAGGAGAGTGTGCTCGAGTGTACCCTCAAGCAAGAGAACTCTAACCCAAGACAGTGAAAGGCCATGGTACAGAGGCTATAGCACTACCCAAGACTAGAGAACAGTGGTTTGATTTTGGAGTGTCCTTCTCCTAGAAGAGCTGCTTACCATAGCTAAAGAGTCTCT
>NC_090740.1:105626459-105628959 GCF_036898095.1 Palaemon carinicauda | reverse complement strand
AAGAAAGTCCATCAATTCTTTCTTTGGAAAATGCGTTTTCATTATTTTTACACAGTTAAAAGAACCTCTCAGGAAAGGTTCATCAAGTTGGATAAAAAGGTTAACGGTTATACACTTCCTATACACCCTGACGAAATACAACAATATTATAAAATATTGATAAGAATTATAACAAGAAATCAGCATATTAGTTATTAACAAATATAACAGGTTACAGAGAGGGTAGAGCAAGCAACGCCGGAGAGACAAGGAAAGGGGGTTTATGGAGGGATAGGAGGAGGGTCAAGACTGAGGGAAGGAAGGAGAGGAAAGGGTTGCGGGAGTGTAAGTATTCGAAATGCTTTGCCTACTTCTTGTTTCACTTGACTTAAGTTTTATTATTAGAAGAGTAAACATCTTAATTAATGGGATTTGAAAATGCAGTATCGTATCAAACCATAAGAGGAGGTCTATAGAGTGCTGTTTCAAATTACCATTTTCATCAAGTAATTAGTATGGGAGATAATAAAGAAAAACAAACTATTTTTACGAGAAATGCATAGTAATTAGAAAAGCAGATGTTATAGCTCCATGTGTTCCAAGAGAGAAAAGAGCATAGGGAGGAAATGAATATGATTCCCTTGGTAAAATCATATACTTTAAAGGTAATTAGTGATTCTAATTTCCCCTATAATCTGTAGTTTTGTAAGTAAGATTTTAATTTTTCCCCCCTATCCTACAAATGCATGCTGAGTAAATATGCAAATTAGTACTCGGCATTTTTAAGATTTATCAAAATATTTTTTTTTACGCATCCACTTCTCAAATAAAGACAATTTATATTTGCATTACTCTTATTTTATGCATCAGTGGGAATAATGTTAAAGACGAGCAGTTTCATGCTAACGTTCCTTTCCTAGTGGCTTTGTCCTAACGTACTTTATGAATTGTGTTCTCTGTTCGAAAAAATAAATATTTCCGGACAACTTTCCAACTTCTTGGGGATTATACGAAAGACTATCTTTATGAAATCCTTTTCCTCTCGCATAATTTTTCCTTTTGCATAAAGGGCAAAGATAGTTCTGCCTCCTTTAAAGATACGATTAAGTTCAACTTGTAATAATTTTGCATTATCATATTGTTTGAGTATTCGGTGGTATTTCTGAACAATGAAATAACAAGTTTCTAAAGTAGTATCATTATTGGGTAATTTTGCAGTCACACTTATGAAAATAAAGATCTTTGTAGATCTTTTCACTGCCTCTTCTTTATGGTTTAGTTTTGACATTCATGTCCAATAATCATTATATAAGCAGATTCCAGAGGCAGATAATAAAACCCTAATAGGGCACTGTGAAATATCAGGCTTGGTAGTTCAATTCTTACTACGCATACAATTAGTTGTTATATAGACAAGAAGAGCTCCATTTAATTAGGAACATGCAGTGACTAACCAACGATGTGTATACCCACAAATAACGGCCTTAGGACAGAAAAATTCAAGCAATGCTCAATTTATTTAAAGAAATTGGGACCTCTTGACAGGTATTATGGTTTTCTGTATTATATTTTTCATGTACACTATAATACCTACCACAGTTAATATTTTCTTACATACCACCTTGGTTTTACTGCCGTAATGCTTAAGTCCGCCATGGTGATTTCCCATGAAAACTTTCATACATGGAAAATCATCTTATTGTTTCTATGTATGCAGAAGCATATCGCACCTGCTCTACAGAATATTCATGCAATTATTTTTACAGGTGATAAAGATATATAGGTCTTTATATGATGACGTCATCCTTACTGCGTCGTCTGCATGATTGAGTTTGACAATTTTTTTTTTTTTTTTTTTTTTTTTTTTTTTTTTTTTTTTTTTTTTTTTTTTGTCAACTTACGTTGTGAAATCTCGTACGCCTGAGAGAAAAGGAAGATATTGGTAGACGGTAGGTGAACAAAAACTACGAGCTACGTTGACAGAAGCCACGGTTTTCAAAGATGTATAGAAGTTATAATGCATGTGTTTGTTTACTTGCTCTTCGTATGTAAATTGTGTTTTCAAATAATCCTTGGGACGTTTTTAACAAGACAAATTTTACCTGAGGTCATAGAAAGAACAAAAAGTAAGCAGAGAGCAAGAAAAAAAGAACTAGAAGAGAAGGTAACATGAATCAGAGTACAAAGACTAAACATGCTAACTAAAACTCTGGCAACAATGAGAGGCCGCAGGCGACTCATGACACCTTCATGCTAAGTTTATTAGTAAACTAAGGGTTTAGATAGCTCGTTTAGTGTGCGTATATGTAGGAATATACAATAAAAGTACAAAGTAGGGTCATCTTAATAATACTATCATGATTAAAATTTTCTCTTTTTTCGTGAATATTTAACGTGTAGACGAAGAATATAAAGAAAGAAAAATTGTTAAAATAAGCTATAGGATAATAATAAAAAAATCTATCACACAATCATTAGATTTATAAAGAACTTTTGGTGGTATGATTTTCAAAACACCTGT
>NC_090740.1:105496459-105613959 GCF_036898095.1 Palaemon carinicauda | reverse complement strand
TTATTATTATTATTATTATTATTATTTTTATTATTATTAGTATTAGTATTAGTATTAGTATTAGTATTAGTATTAGTATTAGTATTAGTATTAGTATTGTTTTATGCGAAATCTGCCGGGAAATAATGCTGCAGGCGTTGTTCCGAAAAAGAAAAATCAAAACCAAGTTATGTTTGTAAAATCGCGAATATTTGAAAAAACCTACGGGCAAACTAGTGAAACTTTCGGTTATTCGCTAGTTTGTTCGTTTGGGTTTTGTATAAAAAGCATTTCTGTAAAGCGATCGATCCTTTAAAATTATAAATAGGGAAAGTAAATTATAATATTAATATTTTCCTATACTTTAGAAAACTTTTGAAAATTATAGAACATTATATTTTGTTTATTTTGTAAATTTTACAAAAAAAGAAAATGGCAAAGAAAACTCGTAATATTTTTTGTCAAGCAGTAGTACACTGTCATTTTTATTTTCCTTCCTGTACGCGAGAATTTCCTCATCAAAGAAGAGCTCAAATGGCCCAACTATATTGAAATCTCTATACTTGCTGACTAGATAGAGTCTGGTAGGGGAAATAGTTTTACAGGCGGCGAAGATTTGCTTTTCCTTTTTATTTTATATGATTACCGAACAACCTCAGAAACATTATTATTAATATTAGGTAGGTAGGTAGATGAGAAATGAAATTCTTCTAAGTTATAACATAGAGTATACCAAAATAAACTATTTCTTTCTTTCTATGTGTTTGTCTGGCGCAAAGAAAACTCGTAATATATATTTTTTGTCAAGCAGTAGTACACTGTCATTTTTATTTTCTTTCCTGTGTACGCGAGAATTTCCTCATCAAAGAAGAGCTCAAACGGCCCAACTATATTGAAATCTCTGTACTTGCTGACTAGTAGGGGAAATAGTTTTACAGGCGGCGAAGATTTGCTTTTCCTTTTTATTTTATATGATTACCGAAGAACTTCAGAAACATTATTATTAATATTAGGTAGGTAGGTAGATGAGAAATGAAATTCTTCTAAGTTATAACATACAGTATACCAAAATAAACTATTTCTTTCTTTCTATGTGTTTGTCTGGCGCAAAGAAAACTCGTAATATATTTTTTTTGTCAAGCAGTAGTACACTGTCATTTTTATTTTCTTTCCTGTGTACGCGAGAATTTCCTCATCAAAGAAGAGCTCAAACGGCCCAACTATATTGAAATCTCTGTACTTGCTGACTAGTAGGGGAAATAGTTTTACAGGCGGCGAAGATTTGCTTTTCCTTTTTATTTTATATGATTACCGAAGAACTTCAGAAACATTATTATTAATATTAGGTAGGTAGGTAGATGAGAAATGAAATTCTTCTAAGTTATAACCTACAGTATACCAAAATAAACTATTTCTTTCTTTCTATGTGTTTGTCTGGCGCAAAGAAAACTCGTAATATATTTTTTTTGTCAAGCAGTAGTACACTGTCATTTTTATTTTCTTTCCTGTGTACGCGAGAATTTCTTCATCAAAGAAGAGCTCAAACGGCCCAACTATATTGAAATCCTGGTAGGGGAAATAGTTTTACAGGCAGCGAAGATTTGCTTTTCCTTTTTATTTTATATGATTACCGAAGAACTTCAGAAACATTATTATTAATATTAGGTAGGTAGGTAGATGAGAAATTAAATTCTTCTAAGTTATAACATACAGTATACCAAAATAAACTATTTCTTTCTTTCTATGTGTTTGTCTGGCGCAAAGAAAACTCGTAATATATATTTTTTGTCAAGCAGTAGAACACTATCATTTTTATTTTCTTTCCTGTGTACGAGAGAATTTCCTCATCAAAGAAGAGCTCAAACAGCCCAACTATATTGAAATCTCTGTACTTGCTGACTAGTAGGGGAAATAGTTTTACAGGCGGCGAAGATTTGCGTTTCCTTTTTATTTTATATGATTACCTAACAACTTCAGAAACATTATTATTGATATTAGGTAGGTAGGTAGATGAGAAATGAAATTCTTCTAAGTTATAACATACAGTATACCAAAATAAACTATTTCTTTCTTTCTATGTGTTTGTCTGGCGCAAAGGAAACTCGTAATATATATTTTTTGTCAAGCAGTAGTACACTGTCATTTTTATTTTCTTTCCTGTGTACGCGAGAATTTCCTCATCAAAGAAGAGCTCAAACGGCCCAACTATATTGAAATCTCTGTACTTGCTGACTAGTAGGGGAAATAGTTTTACAGGCGGCGAAGATTTGCTTTTCCTTTTTATTTTATATGATTACCGAAGAACTTCAGAAACATTATTATTAATATTAGGTAGGTAGGTAGATGAGAAATGAAATTCTTCTAAGTTATAACATACAGTATACCAAAATAAACTATTTCTTTCTTTCTATGTGTTTGTCTGGCGCAAAGAAAACTTGTAATATATATTTTTTGTCAAGCAGTAGTACACTGTCATTTTTATTTTCCTTCCCGTTGTACGCGAGAATTTCCTCATCAAAGAACAGCTCAAACGGCCCAACTATATTGAAATCCTGGTAGGGGAAACAGTTTTACAGGCGGCGAAGATTTGCTTTTCCTTTTTATTTTATATGATTACCGAAGAACTTCAGAAACATTATTATTAATATTAGGTAGGTAGGTAGATGAAAAATGAAATTCTTCTAAGTTATAACATACAGTATACCAAAATAAACTATTTCTTTCTTTCTATGTGTTTGTCTGGCGCAAAGGAAACTCGTAATATATATTTTTTGTCAAGCAGTAGTATACTGTCATTTTTATTTTCTTTCCTGTGTACGCGAGAATTTCCTCATCAAAGAAGAGCTCAAACGGCCCAACTATATTGAAATCTCTGTACTTGCTGACTAGTAGGGGAAATAGTTTTACAGGCAGCGAAAATTTGCTTTTCCTTTTTATTTTATATGATTACCGAAGAACTTAAAAAACATTATTATTAATATTAGGTAGGTAGGTAGATGAGAAATGAAATTCTTCTGAGTTATAACATACAGTATACCAAAATAAACTATTTCTTTCTTTCTATGTGTTTGTCTGGCGCAAAGAAAACTCGTAATATATAATTTTTGTCAAGCAGTAGAACACTATCATTTTTATTTTCTTTCCTGTGTACGCGAGAATTTCCTCATCAAAGAAGAGCTCAAACGGCCCTACTATATTGAAATCTCTGTACTTGCTGACTAGTAGGGGATATAGTTTTACAGGCGGCGAAGATTTGCTTTTCCTTTTTATTTTATATGATTACCGAAGAACTTCAGAAACATTATTATTAATAGTAGGTAGGTAGGTAGATGAGAAATGAAATTCTTCTAAGTTATAACATACAGTATACCAAAATAAACTATTTCTTTCTTTCTATGTGTTTGTCTGTCGCAAAGAAAACTCGTAATATATATTTTTTGTCAAGCAGTAGTACACTGTCATTTTTATTTTCTTTCCTTTGTACGCGAGAATTTCCTCATCAAAGAAGAGCTCAAACGGCCCAACTATTATGAAATCTCTGTACTTGCTGACTAGTAGGGGAAATAGTTTTACAGGCGGCGAAGATTTGCTTTTCCTTTTTATTTTATATGATTACCGAAGAACTTCAGAAACATTATTATTAATATTAGGTAGGTAGGTAGATGAGAGATGAAATTCTTCTAAGTTATAACATACAGTATACCAAAATAAACTATTTCTTTCTTTCTATGTGTATGTCTGGCGCAAAGAAAACTCGTAATATATATTTTTTGTCAAGCTGTAGTACACTGTCATTTTTATTTTCTTTCCTGTGTACGCGAGAATTTCCTCATCAAAGAAGAGCTCAAACGGCCCAACTATATTGAAATACTGGTAGGGGAAATAGTTTTACAGGCGGCGAAGATTTGCTTTTCCTTTTTATTTCATATGATTACCGAAGAACTTCAGACACATTATTATTAATATTAGGTAGGTATGTAGATGACAAATGAAATTCTTCTAAGTTATAACATACAGTATACCAAAATAAACTATTTCTTTCTTTCTATGTGTTTGTCTGGTGCAAAGAAAACTCGTAATATATATTTTTTGTCAAGCAGTAGTACACTGTCATTTTTATTTTCTTTCCTGTGTACGCGAGAATTTCCTCATCAAAGAAGAGCTCAAACGGCCCAACTATATTGAAATCTCTGTACTTGCTGACTAGTAGGGGAAATAGTTTTACAGGCAGCGAAGATTTGCTTTTCCTTTTTATTTTATATAATTACCGAAGAACTTCAGAAACATTATTATTAATATTAGGTAGGTAGATGAGAAATTCTTCTAATTTTATTGGTAAATATTGCGAAATTCCAAATTCTATGGCACCTAGTAAAGAAAAAAGTTTTGATCTTTTATAATAACATTTTATTTGTCGCAACAATCCAATTACAAAACAAGGATACATTGATAAAGTACTAATTACATCTTTAAATACATTTTGTGGGAAACGTATATGTATCATGTTTCCTCAATTCTCTGCTTGCTTAGATTTTACAAAAAGTAAAGTAAAATATAAATATATGAATTGAGAATAAAAAAAAGGGTTTGTTATGATAAAAAAATGACATACAGCGACTCTCCCAAAAAAATTAAAGTCACTAAAAATTTATATATGAAATGGAACAAATATAGATTACACTAAACAAAAGTAAACAAAATCCTTAATTAACAAATAAAATTTCTTCAACTTCAAATAAGGGGAATTAAAAGATTTCCCCTTTGATATTTATCAAATGAAATCTTTTACACTTAACATAGTTGCAAAAAAGTCCTAGCTAGTTATTGGAAAATTTGGTAATTGATTAAACAAATAACATATATATATATATATATATATATATATATATATATATATATATATATATATATATATATATATATATATATATATATATATATATATATATATATATATATATATATATATATATATATATATATATATATACAAAGAATATTGAACTGGAATATTTTTTTTAAAAACATATATTCCAAAACATGAACAAAGATTATCAAACTGGAATAATTTTGATATTTTCAAATACATCTTTTCTTTTATTCCAATATAATTGAATTACATTATTTTTTTAAGATTATCTAATACTGTTAAACCACTTTGATGAATTTTATGTAAATAAAGTTTATCCACCAATTGGTTGTCTTCAACTATATGATAACTCAAAACACCACCTTTAAACTTCTTTTTACTTTGTATAGCCGTCGAAGTAAACCTATATTTTGAGTGTTTGAGTCTCTTGTTTTTTATATAAAAACTATCAATGTCAACGGCAATAACCAACGACAAAATATAATTGCCTTCGGGAATATTTTCCCAGCCTTTGACACGATTTATGTTGAAGAATTCGGGAACATTTTTCCAAATTCTCTTTTTTCTTTTATAACTAGAACTTGGGAATGCGAGGAAAGGTGTGGCACTAGAACGATAACGCAGTTTCTTGTTAAATTTGTGACGAACTGGATATGATGATGATTTATATTTCGTCATGTTCGGTGGTCTGTTTGTTGGTATTCACATCAGTGTAATTGGTAGTCCTTCTTCTTTGACAATTATATTGGATCTGAGACAAAATGAATGCATCAACACAACTTTTGTTAATGAAAAAAATGAATTATTTTTATTAAAAAATGAATGAATCATTATACGATATTACTTTTGGTCCTGGCAATGAAACATACCCCATTTGTAGAATTAAAAGCAACCAATCATTTTTTAAAAATTTGATTTATAATATATATTGTACTAAATCTATTATATATCAGTTTTTTTTTATTCAAAAATGTTCTATATGTTTTGTGCGGTTTTTTGAAAATAACCAAGCCAAAAAAAATAATAAAAAGGAAAACAATAATGTTATAAACAATATTTCATATACGCCACCAATATTCATACACTCGGATGAAGAGTAATCATTATCATCGTCATCGTTGAAGTTAATATGGTTTCTTTTCTTCATTTTTTTCTTTTAGGGATACATCTTCAATAACCCCAGTGTATCTCAAATTGCAATATTTGATTATAGTAGTTAAGACTAATGGATAAATGAAGAATTGTGTATAACCAACCATAAACACTTTATTCTTTTTAAACCAAAAATTAATATATATATAATATAAAAATATTTTATTCTAAAAAGGAAAGAATGGTTTTAAATAATAAGTAATATGACACAATACTGGAAATATTTGTCTTTTATAATATTTCAACGAGAAACAGTTTACAGTCATAAAAATTGTAGAATGCTTTTCCTTTCTTATTAGTTTAGCAGGAACAATGCCTTTTTCATGATTTGTAGGTCCAAATCTTCGTCGTTTAATCAGTATTGGGTTTCGATGATCAATTTGATGTTATTAGCCATCCATTTTTGTTTTTTTTTGTCATTGTTGATGACAATGATGAGCGTCGTCTCTTTTTAACAACATTCAAGGTGGTGTGGTGATTTTTCCTCCAACTTGGATTTTCCCATAAAGTATCCAAGAACTTTGGATTACATAAAGGTTTATTTGTGCAAGTGTAGTTTTCTATGGATTGATGGTCGTTTTTCCAAGAAAACTCTTGGTTCATTTCAAAGGGGTGGATTTTGTCAAAAAACTGAATCGACGCACAATTTACGGAATCCATTGCTCTTGGGTCCAATTTAAAAGCCATCAATGATTCTACTATTGAAACTAGGACTTTAAATTGTCCATAAAAATATGGTCGGTCTCTGAAACAATGAAGCCTCTTTACACAGGATAATTCCAAAACCCTTTTACTTGAGCATCGTAATGATTCGGTTTCTACGCTGTGAATTTTCTTAATTATGATGGGACGGAACCACTCTATGAATTCATTCTTCCGTGTGCTCTTATTATCTAGACACACGGAAGAAATATCCTCATTATTTTCTAAGCCCATAAAATTTCTATAAACAGCAGCCAAATATTGAACAGCTTCAAAAACGATTACCAACTTCAAGAGTGTCGTTAAATTTTTTCTCATAATTTTCTTTGTCGGTAGTTTCTGGTATTTGATTAGATGCAGCCAATTGTAAATCACAACATACTTGGGCTTTTAAGGCGAATAGAAAAATAGTAAGGGCCTTGGTTAGAAACTCAATATCTCTATAAATTTTTTCTTTGTATGTGTTTAAAAATGTAAAAAAAAAATATAGAGAAACTGTATCTCTTGGTGAAATTAGGTCTAGGGCCTTTCCTTGTAAAAAATAGTATGGAATTCACTCTTGAATTGTTTTTTCTGTTTACGTTTAATATATCAATGAGATGAATTTCTCTAATGCACCATAAATAGAGACTAGAAACCTCTCCTGTCATTATAGTGTTTATAATGATTTTTTTCAAAGTGTCCATATCTTATCCGTGGAAAAAAATTGGGTTGAATGATGATGATAGGTTTTATTTGCTCTTTTCTCGCAAACAAACCAATTCATCGTTTTGTGTTATGTTTTTTATGTTAAAAAACATTCTTTTTGGGTTCTTTTATATTGATACCTTTCTGTTGCAAGATCAGAACCAAAAGAATAAACACCAACCGGAGGTTGAAGCTGTACTGGGCATAATCATATCTCAGTCCATTATTTTTATGCTTCATCTGTCTTAGATGGGGGGATGGGGGGGGGGTTGTAATCACATAGTATATATACCAGCCCAAGGAAGGTTTCAGTTGGTTAGTTGTATCTTAGACTGGATCAGTTCAACTACCACCACTATTATCAATTATTACAAGATTTGTAAAAATGAAAATGGTTAAAGTGCAATGTCCATGTTGTAAAAATAAAATTTGTACTCCCAAAAAAGAAATAGATAATGATTTTGAAAATATTTCACTCACTGGGGATACTACAGATTTGGAACATGATAGTTTCTTGCCTTTTCCGGATATTGAAAATTATCTAAATTTTTCAAAGTCGGGGGAAGATGATCATTTTCAAGAATTGGAGGAATTCTTAAACCATGAACAAGAAGGTGTCAACATCAAAACAAAAATTCTCCCAGCGAAGATTACTACAAACCAACACAAAGACGAAGAAAACATAAACCCAGTAAAGAGGGTTCTTAAACATATAAAAAAAGAATTTCCCTCGAATCCATACAAAGAGGCAAAAAAGAAGACTTTTGAGGCAGAGGAGGCAGTGAATCTATGGATTCAAGAAGTTTTATCTAATCAATACAAAGATGAAGAAAAGAAAATTTTTGAAACAGATAAAATGAAAAGAGAGTTTCTCTATAATCAATACAAAGACGAAGAAAAGAAGATTTTTGAAGTAAAGGAAACCACCATAAAAGAGGAATTCCCCTCGAATCAATACAAAGTTGAAGAAAAGGATATTCCCCCAGTGAAAACGACTTCAAACCAACATCAAAAAGAAGAAATCGTCCAATTAGATATAAATCTCAACCTTAAAAGAAAAAATAGAGAAACTGACGATGATACAGAAGACTCAATAGCTAGACGCGTTTCTCTAAAAAACAAAAAGAAGACACTATTTGAGCCCGTTGCTAAAAGAACGAGGCTTCAAAAAAAACTTAACAACATTACGTTTTCATCAAATACCCATCCACATGGAAAACCAAGGATACCCCTACTAACAAGAAGGCGAACTAACAAACTTTACAGCCTTCAGAAAACGAAAGGAACTTAAAAATTAAGCTAAGGAAACTAATACATAAAAAAAACCCAAGGCTTACTTACATTCATATTCTATTCTTATTGATTATTTGGAGAGGAAGGACAGATTCCCTATTGTCAAAATTTATTTGAAATGTAATCTCTTTGGGTTGGGTTAATGCTGTTCGGGTTCCAATAGAGTACTGTACTGTCTTATTAGGCAATATTCTAGGTGTACAAAACCATAATTTGTTTCCTCTGAAAAAAATACGGATTCTTCCATAGAGAGTTTCTGGAGATTCAATGTTTGCGTTTTGATTTCCCTCTTCTTGAAAAGTCATATGTACTTAGAATTATTTTTAGAAAAAAAAATTTCTTCTGGACTTAGAAATATTTCTGAAACTACATACATATCTACGAATCCCAAAATTACTATATATATATATATATATATATATATATATATATATATATATATATATATATATATATATATATATATATATATCTATATATATATATATATATATATATATATATATATATATATATATATATATATATATATATATATATATACATATATATATATATATATATATATATATATATTATATATATATATATATATATATATATATATATATATATATATATATATATACATATATATATATATATATATATATATATATATATATATATATATATATATATATATATATATATATATATATATATATATAGAGATATATATATATATATATATATATATATATATATATATATATATATATATATATATATATATATATATAGATAGATATATATATATATATATATATATATATATATATATATATATATATATATATATATATATATATATATATATATATATATATATATATATATATATATATATATATATATATATAGATAATATCTAAACCACTTTAGAGTTTCTGGAGATTAAAAGTTTGCGTTTTCGATTTCCCTCTTCTTGAATTTATTACTATAGGTTAATAACATTATTTCTTTTTATTTAAAAAATGACTACCGTTGAAATCGAAAAATGTTTTATAAATTGTGAAACAAAAAACGTGCTTCTAAAATTTGTAAACAGGGACGAAGTTGACACAATAGATTTAAATAATATCGATTTCAAATTAAGCCAGGATAAAGATTTACAATTTATTCATGATGTAAATAGATATTTCTTAAAAATAATGCATAAATCGGATAAAAATAAATATGATGGATGCCTACCAGTCTGGTGTATTTTGCCTAATTATGGAAGTAATAAATTTATTAGTCCCAAATATTTGATCAATTGCTTTATAAATATAATGGAACTTTTATTCCACGAGAATATAATTGAAGATTTACATATTTTTAGTCGGGATACAGATATCGTTTTACCCGCAACCCCCGAAAGAATGGAATCCATCATGGAAGATATGTTAAAGTCATCATCATCCACTATTGCTTCTTTGGGTATCAACGACGATAATACAGAAAATGAAGAAATGATTACTTTTCAGCAATTTTTACAGTGTTTTATGGGACAATTTCAATCAATCCAAAACTTGCTAACCAAAAAGATGGAACATTTTGAAAATGATCCAAAATTCAAAAGATATGTAAACATAGCCGGGGGGTTACGCCATTCGGCGCAAGAAGAAGGGGGGAATGAAAAACAAGATTTAATGGGCGATTTAATTTCAAGCGTGGAAGAGACAGCCAATTTCGTACATTCTTTTATAAAAACGCATAGAGATATTATTTTACAAAATTTGTTGAATAATGAAAGCAGTTTAAGAACGGTGTTAAATATAATGATTAAATTTCCAAATATAACAATTTATGACAATGACCATATTTCATTTACATTAATGTTCACCACGCTGGGTGAAATATTTAATATGGTTTTCATGTGTCTATTTACTAAAATATCCATGACTGCATCAATGACTAGTTTAATATACTACTCGACTGTTATTAAGGAATTAAATTTATTTGAAAAATTTCAAGATCATCTTCAAATGTCCATAATTTTAAAGCTTATGTATGCTTGTTATGAAACCGACTATAGTTTAATCTCTAATCTAATGAATGATAATAAGATGTTAGAAACAGAAACATATTTTCAAGAGAATCATAAAAATATATACAAGCAAATAATTAATAGTGAAAAAAATGGAATACTTTTAAAGACAAATGACAATGATTGTATTAATTTTACTGAAAATTTATCTTTTATTTACAACGTAGCTACAAGATACGACTTTAGTGATAAGAATTTTAATGAAGCTTTATATTTTCTTTTAAATAAGTATAGGAAAAGATCATATGAATATTATCTTATAGCAGCTCTTGGTGTTTATTTAAGTGGGTGGCTTCGGAGTATGGCCTTAGATAAAAAGAACAGAGAATTAAACGGAAAACAGTTTATTGCACCAATTCATCGTATTTTAACGTGTTTCTATGTTTATATTAATAATCCAGAAATAAGTAAAATTATTATATCGAAAGACGATAAAATTTTTGATTATACGGTGCTAAATACATTTTTAGAGGGGTTTAGTCATATTTATGCCGAAGAATTAAGAAACAGCGTTAAAGATATGATTAATATCGCTGGTCGTTTATTAGTAAATTGTAATCAACCCCCAGAATTCTAAAAATGGTTTACATATATATACTTATCTGGGATCCGTAGGTAAAGGGGTGGTCCATACTTTTTCAAGTTAATATATTATTACCAAAAATTATTTTTGTGTTAACCAAATGTGCATTTCAAGAGAAAATAAAAGTAAGTAAGAAAAAAAGAAAAGCGAAAATTTAATAATAATTATGTTTGGGTGAAATTTAAAAAAATTTTTCATGCATGTATGAAAAAAACTTGATTTATTTTTCAATATATGAGTGTCACATCCTACAATCCTACAAAAGTTTACCGGATTACTTTAGATATAATTTTTTTAGATGATGTAATGGATACCCAAGGGAATAAATCACATGAATCCCCTTTTATAATAATTTTACGTCATATGTTGAAGATTATAAGATAATTTTTGCTTTACTACAAGCTAATAAATGTTTTGCTTTCACTATTTTCTAATTTCCTTGTAATTCAAGTAAATTTTCTACTGACAAATTTTAGAAAACAAAACATTTTGCATTTTACTGATATTTGTCGAATGAATACAGAGCCAAATGCTTGTTCGACTGTTCATTTCATTACAAATAAAGAAACAGATGAGTGTATTTTGTAAGATATTGTCGCTTCGCTGTCACTACAATTGTAAATTGTTTCTCGTTAAAATATTATTATATAAGACAAATATTTCCAGCGCTGTGTTATTTTACTTATTATTTAACGTCAGCGTTTTTTTTAAATAAAATGCTTATGGTTATACACAAGTCTTCATTTATCCATACGGGGCTATTGAACCCGTATCATCCTAGTGATCATATATGAAATCACCCACAATATCTTTTGTTTCTTCCTATTTAAATCGTCATTTTGGCTATACCAGTGTGTTTCTAAATCAATTTTATGCTCAAAACCAGAATTTTATGAAAAAAAATTAGTTAACAGAATTATAGGGGGTAATGGGTTGGTTGATAATGACCATAAAATTTTTTATCCTAGATTCATAAGTTTTTGTAAATTAATATGTTAAAGAGTATAACGCTCAGATTGTGCGTTTTTATTTTTCACACCAACAATGATTTTATAACCAATTAACAACTCGAAGAAAAAACGAATTTGTAGTAACATTAATTATTATAAATAAATATATATTAAAGACCATAATAAACCTAACGTTTCTCTTTTTAATAAAAAAATCTCAAGAAAAGATTAAGGAAAAACATAAACCCACAAATGAAAAAAAAATGAACAAAAAAAATCAAATTAATAGCGCCAACTTTATTGAAGACGACGATGATGATTACTATTCTTCCCAGTGTATGAATATTGGTGGCTTGTATGAAATATTGTTCATAGGATTACTGTTTTTGTTTATATTATTTTTTTGGCTTTAGTTATTTTTGACTAACCACAAAAAAATATAGAATATTTTTAAATTAAACTTAAAGAAGAATCACTAGAAATTTGTGGGAAAAATATTTTATTTATTAGTATATTATTACCAATAATATCTTTACTTATTTTCTGACTTGGATTTATTTTCAGACTAATAACACTTAGAATGTCATTTAATGATACACTGGTATTCTTAAAAGAGTTAAAGTAATTATAGATAATGGATTTAGTTTGATATATATATATTATAACTCGAATTTTTCAAAAATAACCAACCACGCCGATGTGAATACCAACAAACAGACTCGGATATACTACTCAACCGCAAGAATAGGTTTACGACAACTGCCATACAAAGTAAAAAGAAGTTTGAGGACGGTGTTTTAAATTATCGTATAGTTGAAGACAATTACTCGGTGGATGAACTTTACTTACATAAAATTAAACAAACCTGTTTAACAGTGTTAGATAATCTTAGAGAAAATAAGGTAATTCAATTCTATTGGAATAAAAGAAAAATTGTATTTGAAAATATCAAAATTATTCCAGTTGGATAAACTTTGTATATTATGAAATAGATTTTTCTCAGAAAATTATTTCGGTTTAATGTTGGTGGTGGCTCAGTCACCAGTCTTCGCGCCAGCCTACGAAAGGCAGTTGACTAGATTTAAATGTATTTTATAATAATACAATATATATTTACAAATGTAATATTATTAAAGAAATCAATTTCTTGTTCTTAGAATTATTTTTTGAAATAACTGATAACAAAGAAGCTTATTTTTTTTAAAAAATGTCAGTTCATTATCAAAGTAAATCATAAACATTTAGGGTCACCAGTATTCCATCTGTAGTATAGATTCTGTTATCGTATCCAACATAAATAGATTTTGTGCAGTGTGTAAGTTTTATGATTGTATAGCCATAAAGAGAAACTTCGCTTATAAGATTTTTGCGTGTATTTAATGCTATATCAATAAATGCCTTTTTATTCATTCCGTTTAAGAACCCCATTGGACAATCTTGAAAAATCTCCCCAAATAATTGCCATAGATGGTCAATACTAAATCGCGAAGCATGAGATTCGATCATTTCTTTAATACTATTATGGATGGGGATTTCTGGGTATATTTCATTTATAAAGGTTAAATAGGAAGAATCTTTATTAATGATTGATAAAAATCCCTGCATTTTATTGTTGTTATGCTTTTATATTGCCAAATGAAATGACATAGTTGTTTAAATTTACAAAATAAATTATGTTTTTAGAGAACCCTCCTTTAATGCCATGTCATACAAACCACTATGAATTTCGTTAGAATTTAATCCAAATAACGAAAATAAAGTTTGTCGTTCATCGTGGTCAAAATGAACTTGTAGTTTCTGTTGTGAAATTATATTGTACTTTGGGTGAAATAAATGAATTAATTCTGATTGACTAAGTAAAGTCATGGATGGTATTACGTGTAGACAATCACCATCAAAATCTGCATTATTTCCTTCTACGATGGATGTAGATATACCCATTCATGGATACTGCCAAGTAGTTTTGACGCTATGAAATGTCATACTTCTCAAATCTAAGGTTGGGTAACGGTGACAGAGAACATATTTAGGACATCCTAGTCTACAATATATGTTATAGGGCAAAATACATTCGTGAGCATCTAGCTGAAATCTGGGAACGATTACAAGTCTGGCAGATCTAACATATCTTCTATTACAACAGATTGTTCTAAATATATTATTTTTTCCTCCACCCCCTCTTGATATTATAGATCCATATTTAGTTTTAATATTTTTTATATCAACTTTAGGATCAATGAGTTTTTTAAAGAAGGATATAGTTTTATTCATTTCAATAAAAAAGGCCATAGGGGGTATGATTTTTTCTTTGTTATTATTATCTGGCACAATTACTTTCATTGAATAGTTTAAGACGTCGGGTTCATAATTCAGTTCGTTTTTTTATTTCTCAGACATCGTATATTCCTATTATTTTGTTTGATATCTGTAATGGTGATGATGAAGAATATGCCTGATTATTACTGTATTGATATGATTTATTTGTTTGCCGTTGTTGGTATTGCTTTTTAAGATGATGTAAAAATTCTTTATAAAAAGATTGATATGTTATAATGCATTTTTTATTTTGATATCCTAAAATATTGTGAAATGTCATTTTATTAAACTGATAGTTATTACAATCAATGTTCTTGGTCTTAAATGTATTAAAGCAATTAAAACAAGAAATAATTTTCGAGGTAAAACTGGTGTTATTATACTTATCTTTTTTACAACACAGGAAGCAATTTGAATATCGGCATCTAGGACATACACTAATTGCAATTTTCATTATTTTTTTCATACAAGATTTAGTGATAAATTTTTTTTTTTTTTTTGTGAATTTCAAAGATTTATATCGATCATGATTATCATATTTTTCATTGGGGGTAATACTATTTTGTGTGTATAAACAATTACTTTTCTTATTAACAATTGTTTCAGCAATTTCGAAATAAGTTTCAAAAGATATCGTAGGCATTTTTAAATGATAATGTTTATTATCACCACTAGTTGTGGTTAAACATTTTTCTATAATCACCCCATCTATCACTGCAGATGTGTTTTTTTGGTTTTTGTTGGGAAATAACCATTTGATGTTTCCTTTATTATATTCCATTGAAATATATAATGCAATATATATTATGATTGTTTATTCCACCCAATTAAAATAGGGTATATATAAAAAAATATTTTTGATAAAAATAAAAAATGAAGATTAGTCAAAATATAGTTTATATAATCAATATATTTTTACTGTGTATTCTAGGTATAATGGTTTTATGTCCTCTATATATTTTCCCCAAATATTATAGTGATGCTAATACTAATAAGTATATTGAAATATTAAAGAGATATGAACGGTATTTTATGCCAGCTGAATTTGTTTTAATATTATTATTAGTCATTCTTAATGGTGTATATGTGTTTAAGCCTTACATTAACAATAAAAATGACAACGATGCTGTGACTGATATATAAATTTATTTGCTTTATAAAGTATTAGATTAAAGGGCCTGAATTCATCAAAGCCGGTTAGAATGAAAAAACATTATAATGTTTACCGCAACAATATTTATTCACAAAAAATATAAAAACACGCTGTAATAATAAAATTCCATTTTGCTAAAATGTTAAAATATTTTAAATATATCAAAATCTTTCAAGCCCAACATTTATTTCATTTATAAGTAAAATGTTATTATAAAAGATCAAAACTTTTTTCTTTACTAGGTGCCATATAATTTGGAATTTCACAATATTTACCAATAAAATTATTTGGATAAGCACATTCAAACGTTCCGAGTCCACGAATATTATAATAATTATTTATTTTGGGAATAGGTTCGCCACCATTAAGACAAGCTGACATTATTGAGTTTTCCTTGATATACTTATATGCACATACACCAGAAGAACAAACGGGGATAGTTTTTACATCCTCAAAGTTTATTAGCATACAAGTTTTCACGCAATCTATATCTTCCTGGCAATGAAATATAGAACTATTACAGTTCACAATTTTTTTTTCTGATGATGATAATGATTTTGGTAACTGGGTAAGAGGCATTCCATCAAAATAAACCTTTAAACTTGAATTTTTATTTCAATACAGTAAAGGCCTTTTATCATTAACACCAATAAAAATTATATAAATATTAAATAATAATATTATGCCCCACAATGAAAAGGAGAATCTTAACTGTTTCAGCATTTATATTTTTTAAAATAGATACGGTTAATTTGATCATGCTTATTGATGTTACTGGATATGAAAACCATAACCACAATACTTTATGGAAAAAAACGTCTTTGTTTTGCCGTGTAAAAAATGCATGGAAACAGACAAAAACGACGGAACTTTAGAAATGGTTTTGAGATTCAACATAACTCATAAACTAAAAATAGAACAAGATAATTATGATATTCTATTTAGAAAATACCCAGATATTAAATTTAATATTATATATCAATCTGATTTGGCCAAAGATATAAACGGAATTTGCAATGAAAAGGATTTGGTGGGATTTTTTTTACAGATGTGTTTAACTTTGGGGATTGCATTTTATTGGCCAAAATTAAACTTTTATCCTTCAATGCAAACCCATTTTTCAGTTCCTATTTCAAAGGATGGAAAAATGTGGCAATTGCTGCTTAAAAAAATACTGGACTTCAGAGATGAAACTCCCGTTGATATAAATCGATGGAATAATTTTATTCCTAATCCCATTCGATGTTTATTTTGTAATGATTATCCACGAGATTTTTACCCTGGAAATTTTATTGTAAATCAAAATATTTTGTATACGAAAACATTTGTATGGGTTGATAAACGGAAATTACACAAGAGAAAAAAGAAACAAACGATAATAATGTATAGTAAAAATAACAAAATATTAAATTGGCCCTTTTTAACAAAATATTGTGGAGTCATTGATGAAATGAATACCATAAATACTTTGGGTAACATGGCATTTTTTACCCCGGGTAAGATATTTACTGCCTTTTTTTATATCATCATTTCAAAGTTGTTAAAAATTCGGATTCATAATAATATCGTTGAAAATTTAAAAGATTATTATAAGAAAAAAGGAAAAAAAAACAACATTTAAAGCACTAGGCATAGGTGTTAATGATTTGATACAAATGCACCGAATCTGCAAACGAAAAAAGAATTATGACATTATTTTAAGCTGTGATCAGAAAGTTATTATTGTCTCCAGAAAAACCATTAGTACTAGTCCTACTACTACTACTACTACTACTACTACTACTACTACTACTACTACTACTAATAATAATAATAATAATAATAATAATAATAATAATAATAATAATAATAATGATAATAATAAAACAAAAAGAGCATCCAAACATAAAAAAACATCATCATCATCATCGCCCACCACCAAACAAAAAACCAAAATTATTGTCTATCAATAACACTAGTGGTAGTAAGAATGATTGGTGCTTATCAGCAAATGAAAAAGAAATCACTTTAATGGGCGTCTTGACCAAAACTGGTAATGATTTAAATTCTGCACTAGATAACGAAGAAACCACAGAAGCCATAATAAAGTGGCTCCATTTCCCGAAATCCCCAGTTAATGATACTAATATTATAAGCAACCTATCACAAACCATAAAAAGAGGAGAAATTGACATTGCTATATCACAGACTAGTATTCTTAATAAAGATTATGTAGTTTTAGATAATAATAAATATACAAATGAATTTGATGATTATAATGCCAGAGGAGATAATATTTCTTTTGGGTGGGTGGGAAAAACTGACGAAAGAGAGAGTAATAATAATGATAATGCGTTTATAAACAACAATAATAATCTTGATGTGCATAGAATTGTGAGATTTACAAGAAACGCCCCCACAAATTCCTTTTACAATATTTGCGGAATAGCTTGTTCACTTCAAAAAGTTTTAACCAAAGATTCTAAAACGAAAGAACCTAAATATATAACCAATAGTGAAATAGGTTTCATTGATTTGGTAACTACATCAGACACCCCCAAAAACTGTGGATTGATACTGGAATGTGTGATTGATACAGTAATATCAACTTATAGTTTAACAGTTGGAGAAAATATGCATAAATTATTACTAAAGCTTTTTTCTGATTGTCAAAAAGTTGATAATCCAGAATATTTGGAAGAATTAGATGAAAACTATCAATACATTTGTGCCAACCAAGTGTTATATAAGTTTTTTAGGAAAACACCAGAAAATTTATCACACCAACAACTAATGTATATAACATCTCAGTTTGGTATATTTAATTACTTTCGAATGATGCAATATGCATTAAAAATAGAAGTACCTTTTATAGAACTTATAGATCAATCAAGAAATATATTTTGGGAGTGTACCAGTTTTGAAGGTACGTTATTCAAATTACACAGAGATGGGCTTTTTTTATTCACCAACCGAATTTCTATATTTACAGCAAGATATTATTGATGATGAACAGTTAGTGGGTTCTTTGGGGTGTACAACAAATTTATGGGTTGGAGAAAGGGGAGAAAGAATTGAAAATATATTTGGTCCCTCTATTAGAATAACACCACACCCTAATAAATGCTATTTACCTCGCACTGGACACGCAGCATTTTCAGCCAAGAATTTTGTAGGAACCTTAAGAAATTCCTTATTAATAGGCCAATTACACCAAAAGAATTTAACCGTGGCTTTTCAAAATACAAAATCATATCCTTCGGAAATTATTGATATTGCAGGATGCTACCCCAAAATATTGGTTGCATCTGGATTTAATAATCAAGAAGATGGGATTGTTATTAGGAAAGGGGCAATAGAATATGGAATGTTTTCAGCAACATTTTATGAAACTGCTGCTGTTAAGATGAATTATAATTATAAAGCTTCTGACGAAAACCCATTCCCAATAGAATTTATACCCATGATTACAAAAGGTACAATACTAAGAAAGGGGCTTCAAGTTGGTATATTTAAACTGAAAAATACTTGTAGTCATATTAATAGCAACCTAACACTTTCAATTGAACTTTTTTCCAGTGAACTAAAAGTAATAGAAATCACTACTGAGGGGGGGATGGGGATGCCTAGAAAGTCCGATATCTTTGTAGATAAATTTGAAAATGTTGTAATAAATAATAATAATATAGGTAAAGACTGGATTTTATCGGTGATTTGGGAAGGACAGGGTAATATTATGGACGTGGACGACCCAACAAATGATTATTTTCACAATTTGGTATGTTCATCAAAAGAAAGGGCCAAGCTTCGAAGGTCATTGGCTTTTCAATCTCAAAACCCAAACTATCAGAAATATCGTTGCGAAATGATTTGCTGCGATAACATAGATATATCACAGTATATGAAGTTATATCTGACATATGCGAGTTTATTCACACCATCTATAGGTGATAAATTACAAACAACAACTTCAAATAAGGGTGTTCTCTCTGAAATTATTTCAGATGAAAATATGCCTTTTGTAATAATCAATCCTAAAAACGAGGGAAAAAAAACACACACACAATAATGCCAGATCTTATCATTAATCCTCAATACCTGAAGAGACATTACTGGTGAGATGTTAAAGAAAGAACACGAAAACAAAACATCGATTCCATATATGAACAACTGTTTTGAATTTAATATAGAAGATTCTAAATATTATTTGGAGTTGGGAGATTTATATGCTAGTGGAATACTAATAAATCCTATAACGGGACTTCCTTATTTGACCGCCTTAGAAGATGATACTAGGGGCGTTGATTATCCCTATTATGAATATTTTGATGTAGATGACGGATTTATATACACTAAAAAATTAGAAGATTATGATCATACTAATAAGCTATGTTATAAAACTACTAAAGCCACCATATATAAAACGCGATATTTTCTTGTTCATAACCATAAATCTTCTCTCATGATGTAATGTTCTCATCCAGATGATATCATAAGAACAAAATTTTCTGGTACACCAGTGAAAGGAAAACGAGGAGGGTTTGCAACGGGCCCACAAGAACAAATGACAATTGTAGGCCTTGGAGCTGAACGCCTTAATTACGAAATTTCCCAATTTAGATCTGATTTTTTGGAGTTTCCAATCCAACCCACCAAAGACGAAAAAACAAAAATGAGCGATGAGATTATCCAAGGTTCAAAAACACTACAAAGGGTTTTTGATGAATTTAATCAATATGAAAATATTGATTTATCATTAAAAATATCAAAATTAACTCATATGAAGAAAAAATCAGAAACACTCACCAGTTAAATGAATTTCGTTTTTTATTTTTATGATATTATAGTTCATTATAACAATAAAAGAATCACCGGGGGTGTATTTAGAAATAATGCATTAGAAAAATATATTCGAAGCTGAACCAGACGACTACAGTTATTTTGATGAGTATTGGAGTGGAAGACCAAGAGAATTCCCAGAACGGGAGAACGAGAGGAGTGAAAAGAGGACCTATGGAAACAAGTGGACTAGCAAAACACTTTGATTATATAATAATAATGACATTAGGGGCAAAAGTAATACGAAGACTAAATATCTAATTCTAATTCCAGAAACCAAACCGATTGATACTCTGACTCTATTCCAATCTTACTTATTCGCTAACATTACTAAAATAGAATGAAATTTACTACCCATGTAGAATATACTGGGTATACGGTTTACATTTTATCACCGATATAGCACAAGATACTCACTTTATGTTGTAAAATTTTCACCAATATAGGATGAAATATATACTTACTGAAAATTTACAACTATATAACATCAAATACCTAAGATTCTTTTCATTCTTCATTATATTTATTTATAGATTGTTATGATATTAAAAAATGGGATACATAACACTTATTATTATAAGCATTATAATATTTTTGTTGGTGATTATATTTATTTTGTATGTCTATACAGACTATGCTGTAAGGTATGATTATGCTAAGGTACGTGAAGAGAAAAGAAAGAAAATCGTGGATGATTCATAGGTGGGGAATTTAACATAGTCGATTCCATATATGAACAACTGTTTTGAATTTAATATAGAAGATTCTAAATATTATTTGGAGTTGGGAGATTTATATGCTACTGGAATACTAATAAATCCTATAACGGGACTTCCTTATTTGACCGCCGTAGAAGATGATACTAGGGGCGTTGATTATCCCTATTATGAATATTTTGATGTAGATGATGGATTTATATACACTAAAAAATTAGAAGATTATGATCATACTAATAAGCTATGCTATAAAACTACTAAAGCCACCATCTATAAAACGGGATATTTTCTTGTTCATAACCATAAATCATCTCTCATGATGTAATGTTCTCATCCAGATGATATCAAAAGAACAAAATTTTCTGGTACACCAGTGAAAGGAAAACGAGGAGGGTTTGCAACGGGCCCACAAGAACAAATGACAATTGTAGGCCTTGGAGCTGAACGCCTTAATTACGAAATTTCCCAATTTAGATCTGATTTTTTGGAGTTTCCAATCCAACCCACCAAAGACGAAAAAACAAAAATGAGCGATGAGATTATCCAAGGTTCAAAAACACTACAAAGGGTTTTTGATGAATTTAATCAATATGAAAATATTGATTTATCATTAAAAATATCAAAATTAACTCATATGAAGAAAAAATCAGAAACACTCACCAGTTAAATGAATTTCGTTTTTTATTTTTTAATGATATTATAGTTCATTATAACAATAAAAGAATCACCGGGGGTGTATTTAGAAATAATGCATTAGAAAAATATATTCGAAGCTGAACCAGACGACTACAGTTATTTTGATGAGTATTGGAGTGGAAGACCAAGAGAATTCCCAGAACGGGAGAACGAGAGGAGTGAAAAGAGGACCTATGGAAACAAGTGGACTAGCAAAACACTTTGATTATATAATAATAATGACATTAGGGGCAAAAGTAATACGAAGACTAAATATCTAATTCTAATTCCAGAAACCAAACCGATTGATACTCTGACTCTATTCCAATCTTACTGATTCGCTAACATTACTAAAATAGAATGAAATTTACTACCCATGTAGAATATACTGGGTATACGGTTTACATTTTATCACCGATATAGCACAAGATACTCACTTTATGTTGTAAAATTCTCACCAATATAGGATGAAATATATACTTACTGAAAATTTACAACTATATAACATCAAATACCTAAGATTCTTTTCATTCTTCATTATATTTATTTATAGATTGTTATGATATTAAAAAATGGGATACATTACACTTATTATTATAAGCATTATAATATTTTTGTTGGTGATTATATTTATTTTGTATGTCTATACAGACTATGCTGTAAGGTATGATTATGCTAAGGTACGTGAAGAGAAAAGAAAGAAAATCGTGGATGATTCATAGGTGGGGAATTTAACATAGTCGATTCCATATATGAACAACTGTTTTGAATTTAATATAGAAGATTCTAAATATTATTTGGAGTTGGGAGATTTATATGCTACTGGAATACTAATAAATCCTATAACGGGACTTCCTTATTTGACCGCCGTAGAAGATGATACTAGGGGCGTTGATTATCCCTATTATGAATATTTTGATGTAGATGATGGATTTATATACACTAAAAAATTAGAAGATTATGATCATACTAATAGGCTATGTTATAAAACTACTAAAGCCACCATCTATAAAACACGATATTTTCTTGTTCATAACCATAAATCATCTCTTATGATGCAAAGTTCTCATCCAGATGATATCATAAGAACAAAATTTTCTGGTACACCAGTGAAAGGAAAACGAGGGGGGTTTGCAACGGGCCCACAAGAACAAATGACATGGAACTCTTTGTTATGGCTAATTCAAAATGTAGATAATTTTATGTAGTTAAATTCATTTTATGTGTGATTGCTTGTTTTTACGGCAAGTATTTCTTCGAGACCATTTTTTTTTCGCAAATGTTCACGCAAAATTTTAATCCCCAGAAACGCTAAAATGGTTTAGATATATATATATATATATATATATATATATATATATATATATATATATATATATATATATATATATATATATATATATATATATATATATATAAATATATATATATATATATATTAGTAATTTTGGGATTCGTAGATATATATGTAGTTTCAGAAATATTTTTAAGTCCAGAAGAAATTTTTTTTTCTATAAATAATTCTAAGTACATATGACATTTCAAGAAGAGGGAAATCAAAACGCAAACATTTAATCTCCGGAAACTCTCTATGGAAGAATTCGTATTTTTTCCAGAGGAAACAAATTATGGTTTTGTACACCTAGAATATTGCCTAATAAGACAGTACAGTACTTTATTGGAACCCAAACAGCATTAACCCAACCCAATGAGATTACATTTCAAATAAATTTTGACAATAGGGAATCTGTCCTTCCTCTCCAAATAATCAATAAGAATAGAATATGAATGTAAGTAAGCCTTGGGTTTTTTTTATGTATTAGTTTCCTTGGTTTAGTTTTTAAGTTCCTTTCGTTTTCTGAAGACTGTAAAGTTTGTTAGTTCGCCTTCTTGTTAGTAGGGGTATCCTTGGATTTAAAGCAAAGAACGCCAACAATAAATGGTAAATACCCCATCTATGAATTTTCCCCGACTTTCTTTCTTCCTCGAGTTTCCTATAATAAAAAACCTTTATAGTATAATCTAAATAGACATAACAAAGAAATAAAGTCACTAGCAAAAATAGTATAAAATACGTTTTGTATCTCATTTTTTTAATATCATGATAATTTTATAAATAAATTTAGTGAAGAATGAAAACAATAATTGTTTATAATTAATAAACCTAATGCCTCTACATAAGCAGCAATATTATTTACCTTGGGTAGTTCTATAACAAATTGAATGTAAATGAGCAAAACGCCAATTTACAAAAGTGGCTCTTCACCAAACTGGAATGTAAACGAGCAATATGCCAATTTACAAAAGTGGTTCTTCACCAAACTGGAATGTAAATGAGCAAAATGCCAATTTACAAAAGTGGTTCTTCACCAAACTGGAATGTAAACGAGCAAAATGCCAATTTACAAAAGTGGTTCTTCACCAAACTGGAATGTAAACGAGCAAAATGCCAATTTACAAAAGTGGTTCTTCACCAAACTGGAATGTAAACGAGCAAAAAGCCAATTTACAAAAGTGGTTCTTCACCAAACTGGAATGTAAACGAGCAAAATGCCAATTTACAAAAAAATTATTTTAATCGATAATTTTGATCGTAATCATTAATTGAAAAGATAAATTATTATATATATTATACAAAAAGTGTAACTGCATATCCACAAGAGCAGGTAAAATAATTACACATTAAATATCCATTGAGTCGGTCATGTGTTATTTGGAATTATCTATTTTATAATAATATATAGTCTTTCAAGTTTACCGGATCGTACTTTAAATGACAATTATATTGTAGCAATAAATCTTAACAATATACAATTATAACTGTGAAAACTGTCATACAATATTTTAAATTTTTAAGTTGTGGTTTATTGTCACTTGGTGTCTTGTTTTAATATTTTTTAGTGGTTGGTTCTTGGATAAGATTTTTTCTACTTTCTATTTCTTTTTCATCACAATTTTTGAAACAGAATGTCTATATTATTTCACATTCATTTTCAATATATGGTTGATGTAAAAATCCCTCTCTTAGCAGCCCACTACTTTACCCACCTCGAGGATGCTTGGCTCTTTTAGCAATAGGTTAAAAAAATATCCTCTTTTGGTTTTTTAGAGAAACTCGTCTAGCTATTGAGTCTTCTGTATCATCATCAGTTTCTCTTTGTTTTCTTTTAAGGTTGAGAATTTTGGTTTTCTTTTTTTGTATTTACGCTTTCCTCGTCCTTGGGTTGGTTTGTAGTAATCTTCGTGGGGGGAATTTCCCCTTTGATGTTTTCCTTTTCTTCATCTTTGTATGGATTCGAGGGAAATTCTTCTTTGACTGCTTTTTCTTCCACCTTAAAAATCTTCTTTTCTTCTAATAATGATTCTATACCTGTAAAATTCTTATTTTCCATGTTCCACTCTTTTTCATCTTTGTATAGATCAAAAATCTTCTTTTCTTTGTTTGTTTTTTCTTCGTCCTTGGGTTGGTTTGTAATAATCTTCGTGGGGGGAATCTCCCTTTTGATGTTTTCCTTTTCTTCATCTTTGTATGGATTCGAGGGAAATTCTTCTTTGACTGCTTTTTCTTCCACCTTAAAAATCTTTTTTTCTTCTAATAATGATTCTATATCTGTAAAAATCTTATTTTCCATGTTCCACTCTTTTTCATCTTTGTATAGGTCAAAAATCTTCTTTTCTTTGTTTGTTTTTTCTTCGTCCTTGGGTTGGTTTGTAATAATCTTCGTGGGGGGAATTTCCCTTTTGATGTTTTCCTTTTCTTCATCTTTGTATGGATTTGAGGGAAATTCTTCTTTGACTGCTTTTTCTTCCACCTTAAAAATCTTCTTTTCTTCTAATAATGATTCTGGATCCACAAAAATCTTATTTTCCGTGTTCCACTCTTTTTCATCTTTGTATAGATTTGGGGGAATTTTGTTCTTGATTTGATTTTCCATTTCAAAAATCTTCTTTTCTTTGTTTGTTTTTTCTTCGTCCTTGGGTTGGTTTATAGTAATCTTCACTGGGAGAATTTCTGTTTTGGTGTTGATGCCCCCTTCTTGTTCGTGGTTTAAGATTACTTCCAAGTCTTGAAAATAATCATCTTCCCTCGACTCTGAAACATTTAGATAATTTTCAATGTCTGGAAAAGACAAGAAACTATCGGGTTTCAAATCTGAAGTATCCCCAAGGGGTGGGATATTTTCAAAATCATTATCTATTTCTTTTTTAGATATATAAAATTTATTTGTGCAGTATGAACATTGTACTTGAACCATTTTCATTTTCACAAAATCTTGTAATACGTGATAATGATCGTGATGATTAAACTTGTCAAGCCCAAGACACAACTAACTAACTGAAACCTCCCCTGAGCTGGTATATATACTATGATTACACTTCCCCCCCCCCATACAAGCCATAAAGCATATAAATAATGGACCGAGATACGATTGGGCCCAGTACAGTTTTAAAATGAGTGGTTATTCCACTATGCAAGCAAGCCAGGTCAAGAAACATATTCTATGAAATTCTGCGGTTTCTGCGATTTGACTATAAATCTACACGCCCAAAGAGACTCAAAACTGACAAATTTGTAATATTTTTTTACAGATTGCAGTAGATTTATAGATAACAATATTGTTTGCTACAAGTCAGGACCTAATATAACTATTGACGGGCAGCTCTTTCCTAGTGAGGCAAGACGTCCTTTTACACAATTTATGGCACCAAAGCCCGATAATTATGGCCAGAAATACTGGTTAGCTGTAGATAAGGAGAGTAGCCTAAATATCTGATGAATGGATTTCATTATTTCATTCTACCTTGTTTTGAGTATTGTTCTCTTGTCTGGTCTTCGGCCGCTGATTTTCATCTTAATTTGTTGGACAGAAACTTACGGTTTATTAGATTTCTTATTCCTGGTCTAAATATTAATCTTTGGCACCGTCGCTCAATTATTTCATTATGTTAATCTTTTCCTTTCGAATTGTATATAACCCAAAAGTTTTCGTAACTAGGGTAATCATACAATTTAGCAAGCATTAAATCGGGTTTATGATGACCTCTGGTAATAATTGTACCTGTTATTGTTTTTTTATTGTTATAACATTTTCATTTAAATAAAAATTCTCTTTGAAATAAGACTCGTTTTCCTCCAAAATACTTTTCCACGGACAAGTTGGAATTAAATAATACTTGAGAAATTCACGGGGTTCATTACTATTTTCTCTTGGGAAACATTTAACAATAAAATATTTATCGCTATTATTTACATCCCCTGTATATACTTCTGCGTTTTCCTCTATATTATATTTTCTATTTGGTCGACAAAAATAAATATCTAGAAAATAAATAATTGCCCATTTTCAGGTCGGCAAATTGTTTAATTTCTAAATTGTCATGATCAATATTCCGTTAATATCTGAATTTGGCGCTATTCTCATTTACAAGGCGATATTATTGTTCTTCTTCTCGTGAATAAAGATGAAAATATGCTGTTTTTGGAAACCAATCGGCTAGATTTTCTTTGTGATATATAGAAAATTTATTGCTTTTTTCCTTTTCCAATACAATTACATAATCTGTACTCTTGTATTCTTCTAAGAAATCATTGTATGATTTGATTATACACGAACATTCACAATTACCCTCTGGATTTAACACCAATGTAAATAGTTTTTGTGTGTTTAAACCATAAACTATATATATACCATCGACTGGTATTCTACGGTCGCTTTTACAAATAGTATCCCTAATTTTAAAATAATAGAATATTATATATTTATTGTTTGGAATGTCATCACAAAGTAAAATTTCAAGATCATTATACAAAAAATCATCAATTTTTTTTAATAAATTAACTTTGATGGGATTCTGTACGTCGTCCATCGTAACAATAACTGAAAACAAAAGAATATATATATATATATATATATATATATATATATATATATATATATATATATATATATATATATATATATATATATATATATATATATATATATATATATATATATATATATATATATATATATACACTTATATTATAAAATAATATATAGAAATTAGAACAAAATCAAATGAAATATATACATTTAAGAAAATTGAATATCTAAGAAAAAAAATTCAGTATAGTGATTAGAATTGTAATCAATGTTATGTCAGACATCTCATTCTTCTTCAGAGATTGGGAATAAGTAACGAATAAATAAATAATTTTTTGTGCTTTTCTCGTAACTGATATGTAATACTTTAAATTTTTAAGTTGTGGTTTATTGTCACTTGGTGTTTTGTTTTAATATTTTTTAGTGGTTGGTTCTTGGATAAGATTTTTTTCTGTTTTCTATTTCCGTAATTCTTGCTTGAAACGGAGAATGTCGTCCTTCGCTTTGCTTCTAAAATTGAATATTCTAATATTTTGTTTTTCGTGACAAGGGTAATCATACAATTTAGCAAGCATTAAATCGGGTTTATGCTGACTTCTGGTAATAATTGTACCCGTTGTTGTTTTTTTTATTCTTATTACATTTTCATTTAAATAAAAATTCTCTTTAAAATAAGGCTCGTTTTCCTCCAAAATACTTTTCCACGGACAAGTTGGAATTAAATAATACTTGAAAAATTTACGGGGTTCATTGCTACTTTGTGTTGGGAAACGTTTAACAATAAAATATTTATCGCTATTATTTTCATTCTCTGTATATACTTCTAAGTTTTCCTCTATAATATATTTTCTATCTGGTCGACGAAAATAAATATCTAGAAATAAATAATCGCCCATTTTCAGGTCTGCAAATTGTTCAATTTCTAAATTGTCATGATCAATATTCCGTAAATATCTGAATTTGGCGCTATTCTCATTTATAAGGCGATATTGTTCTTCTTCTTGTGAATAAAGATGAAAATATACTGTTTTTGGAAACCAATCGGCTAAATTTTCTACATGACTAGTAATTGGTTTATTTTTTTCCTTTTCCAATACAATTACATAATCTGTACTTTTGTATTCTTTTAAGAAATCATTGAATGATCTGATTATACGCGAACATTCACAATTACCCTCTGGATTTAACACCAATTTAAATAGTTTTTGTGTGTTTAAACCATAAACTATATATATATCACCGATTGGTATTCTACTGCGGTTTTTACAAATAGTATCCCCAATTTTAAAATAATAGAATATTATATATTTATCGTTTGGAATCTCATCACAAAGTAAACTTTCAAGATCATTATACAAAAAATCATCAATTTTTTTTAATAAATTAAATTTGATGGGATTCTGTACGTCGTCCATCGTAACGATAACTGAAAACAACAGAAAATATATGTATATATATATAAACTTATATTACAAAATAATATATAGAAATTAGAACAAAATCAAATGAAATAGATATAACCTTTTTTTATTGTTGTAAAATTAGTTTTGGTGTATAGCTCGTTCAACACAAAGAACATATTTGCTACAACCTTGAAGGTTTAAATTTGTACCAATTCACAGCAACCCAATTAGGAAGATCAAATAAAGAAGGCCCGGCAATTAGATGGAATTAACTGGCTGGTTGACTGGCTGGCTGAATGACGGACTAGTATGAAAAATAATATAAATTATATTACACCCCAAATTATTGTTTGTGTGTAACGTGTTTTTTTGTTACTTATTCGGATGTTCTAAAAATTCATTATCAAATACAATATCCATATTTTATTTTTGTATTAATGGGGGTTTGGTCAATTAATTAATTATCATTACAAACAAGTAATATTATAATTAGGGGGCGTTTTGTAAATGAAATAATAATAAAAATATAAATTATATAGTATATATCTATTTTTAGTTTTAAACCCACATTTATTTCAATTTATAAAAATGTATTTAACACGTATATATATTCCTTTTATTCAATGAAAGAAAAAAAAATATATGGTATATTTTCAAGTTAATAAAAAAATAGACGTTATAAGTATTATATGCTTTTATTTTTGCCTTTGGTGGTACAAATAATCTAATATAATAAAGGATGTGTTGTATATTTGGTTGTAGTAAATTATGTATTAAAACAAGCTACACATATAATTGTATATATCCACTAATACATTAAATTATTTGTATTATTAAAGCTGAAAATAAGGCCTAATTATCATAATTTTTTTTTTCTGTTGTTTACCATCAACGACTACTTATTTGACTGCCTCTAATCTTTTCAGCTCTTTTTTTACATATTCATGGTAAATGATATATAAAAAGATAGTACAAACAATAAAATACAATAATTTAAACAGATTATCATAAATTCTAACAAATAGATTAGATTCTAGGGCCCCACCAACAATATCATCAACAACATTTAATGTTTCCTTTGTTAAAGACCGCAAAAATGTTACTCGCTCACAAACGAACATATAATTTTTATATTTTTCGGGTGGAATGATTTTATCAAATGGTGTGCTTCCTGCTAGCATGCTAAAATTTTCTATATTACACAAACCATTACATCCTAACTGGCGTATATCATCTATTCGTTCTCTGTCTATAACAGTATCAGAATAGAGAAATTCGTCATAATTACAATCCCATTTATTCACATTAAATAAGGGATGTTCATTTTCGGGTAAAATTATTATGTCCTTAGATATTACTGAATCATTAATAGAAAGACCCTTGTCGATACAAAAATTTCCATTAATTTTATACTTTATTAACTTTTTTTTATCTTGCAAATTATATCTAAAACACCCCGTATGTTCGGCTTGTATTCGTGCCAAGTAAATAACCATTCCAGTAACTGTTCCAGAAACAAGAGCAAATTTAACAATATTACTTTTATTTTTCATTTTCTTAAGCGATAAAAATAGATTAATCCATATAGGATTATTATTAACAATATTTTTTCCCCTGGCACTTTTACACAAATCGGCGGCCTTTTCTAAACTTTTAGCTAATTCTTTTTTGTTCCTAAAACCAAAACTTACTGCTAAATCGTCAACCTCTTTTAATAGTTTTTTATATTTATTGTATGGTAAAGTTGAACGGATAAATGCATTTGATTCACCAGGCAGTGATAGATTATTTCCACTTAAAGTTTTATTAAAGTCATCGTATTTTTTCCATTTATTTATATCATTAGGTATATATTTGGATGTATCATTTGTTTTATTGAAAGTATAATTATTAAAATCTTCAATTAATGTGTTGAAATTTACATCATTCATATTATTTATATTATTAGATATGTTGACATTATAATTTCTAGAATTTACACTATCTGTAAATTTGTTTTTACCTATAATATCCGTTACATTATCAATAAATGTAAATTTTACCATGTTAAATCTATTATATTTTTTACTAAGGGTAAAAATATTAATTAAATACATGGTGTATCTTTAAGTTAATAAAAAATTAGACATTATTTCAATTTATAAAAATATATTTGATATGTATATATATTCCTTTTATTTAATAAAAGAAAGAATAATTTTTTTTGTTATAATGAAATATAATAACCAAAAAATAAAATAAATTCGTTTTAGGTTTTTATTGTTATTAAGATTTCATTGTGATTGTCCACTTTCCACGTTCTGTGTCTTTTTCAACAATAAGTAATAATGATTTTGATATTTTAAATATAAAACTATCTTTACTTGTATTATTATCCCAAAACATATTTTTTCTTTCCATCCAAGTTAATGGTTTGTTATTCAAAAAACACAACACAGATAAAATATTATTATTACAGTTTTTACAATCTATTATTAAACTTATATCGTTTATTTCATTATGATTAAAAAGATGCAATAATAGATTTTCTAGTTCGTTGCGAAAATAGATTTTAGGACATTGCATTGTGTCATCCAATGTAATGTAGAAGAAAGGTTCCTCGTTATTTTTATCTGCACATTGACTACTCAAAGTGGCATATAATAAAATATGTTTCTTTTTCTTTACATTTCTCCAAAAGTTTAAAATGTCATCAGGAATATTGCTATTAATAATCTCAATACCACCAAGTAACATACTATCACACTGATTAGAAAAATCTAAAAATGTATAACCCTTTGTCATATAATCTTGAATTTGTTTGTCTATTCCACAAAGGAAAAAATCGTTTATTGATGGCAAATTTAAAAGTAAAAAAAGTTGATTGAATGTTGGTGCCAAATAATAGTCTATCATTCTTTTTTTGGAGCAATGTATATTTTTTTCCTTTTATTTAACATAATTATTGGTAAGAAATTTTGATGATTGTCGACCAGATCTAATGATAGAAAATTCTGTAAAGCTTCCTCGATATAATTTTTATAAATAGATTCATTGTTATCAAGAATCGAATGTAAACATTTTATCATAAGCTCATACACAAAATGGGGCATACGGATAGGAAAGCCCGATATTTTGTATTTGTTATCGTCGAGTTTTCGCATGTATAATTTTTTTCTGATCAAAACTAATCGCTTAAAAACATTTTCAACTTTTAACTTAATCTTGGGGTAAATTTGAAATGCATTATATTTTGATATTAGTTCTGTTATATGAAGGGGGCTCGATAAAAAGATACTGTCTGTGTCGCCATACAAACATACTGTATTGGAAGAATTTTTAGTGAAATAATCAATGTCTTCGTTCAGAAACCACCTTCCATAATTTGTAATCATATTGGCAGCCATAGGAGAATATAATGGAAATGTATTATGAGAATATAAACCATAAATTGAATTTATCATCAATTTGAAGATAAGGGACTGGGACGACCCCTTTCTATATTGCTGTCGTTTATTTATGAGATATTCACAAAATAGCCGAATTGGAGTACAATTATCATTATTTTCCATAAATACTTTTCGTGATAAATAATGGTAATCTTTATTGCGTTTCGTTTTTATCCAAGGCGAAATATTAAAGTTTTTATGAAAATTTTTTTTTTTATTTTCAAAATCGTCATCAGAAACCAGACACATATATCCTTTAATTATCCCAAACCTTGACATAATATTTGGATAAATTGATTCAAAATCAACACTTCCAATGTTTCTCTTTCCTTCAATATAATAATGAATTCCCTTTTCTGGTGGTAATACCAAACCCCCAACTAATACATTATTCTCGTGATTATTATCATTGGGTGGTATTTTATAATAATAATGATTACTATTATTTATAGGAGCAATAAAAATTGACTGGAAAAAAATTTCAAGTAAGCGCACAGCAATGCCTGGGATAGAAAAATTTTGCAATTTTGAAAATAAGGCCCCGTAGGCGTGATTTGGACTTAAATCTGCAATGCTGAATAAAGACAAAACGCATGAAATCATTTCTGTTTTTTCTAAAAAAGAAAATAATAATTCTGCCCCCCCATCTTTAGCGATATTACATTTAATATCTAAAGCTTCACAAATAATTTTCAATTCGTAGGAGGGAGGATTATATCTAGGAAATTTTATAATTGTGTTTTGAAATATCTCCTTATAACGTAAAGCATCTATGTTAATTTTCCAGGGTGGTAGAGGAATAATTATTTCAGAAGAGAAAGAATTTAACCCTGGATAGGTACGGTGGGTCGTTTGCGACCCCGAGCGTAAAAAAAAAACAGGTTTTTCTCACGTGACTCACCCCTGTGACTGAATTTGTGGGTGATCGACCTGCAGGAGGTGTCTCCCCTACACGCTCTAGTAGTGTCCAGATGTGCATTGCTGTAGCTGTACTCCTTCCCCGATTTCTGAGACGCATCGGGGTCGTTCGCGTCCGAGTTTACCCTTCTGAGGTAGTTTGCATAATTATCAAAGTTATTACGTATTATGAAATTGTCGTAGAATGGTGCAACTTGTATAGGTTATCAGTTGTGGAAAGTCTTGGTGGATTGTTTGGCTACCATGTGCATGTTTTTTTTTTTAGTTAAAATGTCGTTCATCACCACGAGGACCATTTTACCGCGAGTGCCCCTTTTTAATTTTTTTTCATTTTTTTGCCAAGTCATTTTTCCGTAAGATATTGCCAAATAGTGTCGTAAAACTTTTGCTTGTTTAGTGTTGGAAAGTGTGTCTAGATGATCTGGCTACCCATGCATGACTTTGTTTTGGTCAGATACGACGTAGTTATTGGTATATTGGGTATTTAACTGCGGTTACCAATTTCTGTTTTTTTTCAATATTTGTAAAAATTACTACGTAGTAAGGAATTGCCGTATATTATTCATTTTTTTTTTCATGTTTATGTGTTAGAAAGTGTGCCTTGATGGTTGGGCTAACACGTGCATGTCTTTTTTTTTATCTGAGATGTCGTATATTAGAATGTCGGGCATTTTACCGCGAGTGTCCCTTTTTAATTTTTTTAAATTTTTTTGCCAAGTCATTTTTCCGTAAGATATTGCGAAATAGTGTCGTAAAACTTTTGCTTTTTTAGTGTTGGAAAGTGTGTCTAGATGATCTGGCTACCCATGCGTGATTTTGTTTTTGTCAGATACGACGTAGTTATTGGTATATTGGGTATTTAACTGCGGTTGCCAATTTCTGTTTTTTTTTTCAATATTTGTAAAAATTACTACGTAGTAAGGAATTGCCGTATATTATTGATTTTTTTTTCATGTTTATGTGTTAGAAAGTGTACCTTGATGGTTGGGCTACACGTGCATGTCTTTTTTTTTATCTGAGATGCCGTATATTAGAATGTTGGGCATTTTTCCGCGAGTGCCCCTTTTTATTTGTTTTGCATTTTTTTGCTTAGTCATGTTACCGTAAGGAATTGGCAAGTAGTGTCGCAAAACTTATATTTTTATAGTGTTGGAAAGTGTTTCTAGATGATCTGGCTACCCATGCCTATTTTTTTTTTAGCCAGATATGGCGTATATATAAGTATGTGTTCGATTTTCCTGTGATTGCCATTTTTTCGTTTTTTCCCATTTCTTTCAAAATTACTACGTACTAAGGAACTATCACGGAGTAATATTTCATTTATATGTTTATTTGTCGGAAAATATGCCTTGATGGTTTGCCTAGCACGTGGCTGAAATTTTTTTTTTCTGAAATGCCGTATATTAGAATGGCCATTTTTCCACGAGTGCCCCTTTTTATTTGTTTTGCATTTTTTTGCTTAGTCATGTTACCGTAAGGAATTGGCAAGTAGTGTCGCAAAACTTATATTTTTATAGTGTTGGAAAGTGTTTCTAGATGATCTGGCTACCCATGCCTATCTTTTTTTTAGCCAGATATGGCGTATATATAGGTATGTGTTCGATTTTCCGGTGATTGCCATTTTTTCGTTTTTTCCCAATTCTTTCAAAATTACTACGTACTAAGGAACTATCACAGAGTAATGATTCCTCTAGATGTTTATTTGTCGGAAAATTTTGTTTACTTTTTTTTTTGATTGAATATCATCAAATTTTTTTAGCTAAAATATTGTTTTACATTTTTTTTTTTCGATTTTATTTCCCTTCAAAAAAAATTTTTTGGGTCAGAATTTTAATTTTATAGTCGTAAAAATAATCGACAATTATCCAGCAACCCACCATACAATTTTTATGCATATCCAATAATAATTAGATTAGTAAATAACACCTTGAAATTGACATACCCTTCCTACATTTCAAGTGGCAGATTAGGGAGTCTGAGTCAGTGTGGTTGGCGGCCATTTTGTGGACATATCCGAAGCGTAAGCTGCCCTATCTATATTTATTCTTGTTCCCTATAGAATTTGTGATATTTTGGTATGTTTTTACCTGCATAAATATCATATTATATATTAAATATATGTATTTTTCTACGAAATTTCCAAGTACTCAAAAAATTACCTTTAGATATGGCCCCTGATATAAATGTAATTTACAAAATAATGAAGATTTTTTTACATATTTCTATTTTAGGATAACATATGTTTATTCCCTAAAAAAATTAGCCACTTCCTATTTCATTTGGGTACCCAAAAAAATTCATGAAATTTGGACAATTTTTTTTGGCCAAAAAAAGTTACCCATTTTTTCTCATTTCAGACCTTCACCTCCATGGGTCTGACTTCATCCAAAATACATCAAGATGTGTCCTAAACATTCAAGAATCAATTCCTAAAAGGATTTGTGTATATATGTATAAACTTTTTTTTTATGAATTTTTATGTCAGGTCTTTTTTTTTTCTACTTAATTTTTTAAAATATTTATAATAAATAGTTTTTCTGCGGATGAGTAGTATTTATCTTTACAGTTGTTTTAAGCATTCATTGAAGTTTTTTTTGGCAAAAGAAAAAAGGAGGTTACTGCAAAAACTGATTTTTCAAGAATTTTTTTTGGCGTCGGGGTCGTTCGCGTCCGAGTATACCCTTAAAGGGGTGTCCGAGGACCGTACCTATCCAGGGTTATAGAAGGATGAAGGTGTTGATTCTTGTCGCGTTTGATTAAACCATAAAAAAGACTTCTATCTAACAGATATTGAAAATCACATTTATCTATATTCCATCCAGTTATTATCAAACCAGTCTCTTTAATACAACACAAAGCACTTAAAATTTTTTTAATTAATTTTTTTTTCATTTTCAATGCCACTTAGATTTAATGTCGATTTAGATATACAATTATTATTATTATTATTCAATCGTTTTCTTTTATTACCCTGGGTGGTGGTATAAAAAACACAAGACACTATTTCTTCTTTGGTGTTTCTTTTTATTTGTAAATTAGTTATTCTGTAACCAAAGAAATATTTTAAAATATTTATATTATCAGACAAATATTTTAGTTGGGTCTCTGGACCATCCGAACCACGCCTTTTCTTTATAACGCGGAACAACCCCCTGGAAGAAAATATCTTTTTGGTATTTGTCGTATTTCTTTTAAATCTGTCATGTCGTATGCAATCAAAATAACACTGAATAACATTTCTATATATTCCTATAGCATCAATACCATGATATTCTTGTTCATTTTGAAACACCTTAGATAATAATTGTATTTGAAGACAATAAATTATTATGACCGTACCAATATTTTTCTTGGAGTATATTTCTAGATAAGAAAAGTCTTTATTCAAGATGTGTCCCGTCGTTTCTTTGGGATACAATTTGATTTGGATGTCTGAAAATATTTTTCGCCTTTCTCGCAGTGTAGTTATACGAGAAAAAAATATATCTACATTTTTGTTTACAATTACAATATGATTATATTTATTAGTAATATAAGGATGTGGTAAAGGAATTATTATAAGTTCATTTGAATTATAATCTACAGCAAATATTTTTTCTCTGCTAGGAGTTTCGTCCCAATTATATATCCATATATAATTATGCAAACAAATCTCTTTTTCTAAATTTAAAATTTTTGGGGGGGGCGTAAAACATAAATTTCCACCCATCAAAACTATTATTTTTCTACTCAATTGTTAAGTTTATATTACTACAAAATTTCAATATACTACGAATCGATTATAAAAAAAACAATAATACGATTAATGGCTTATTACTTTGTATGGGGGAGTTTTTTATGCTTAATGTGTTTATACACAAAGAATATAAATATAATTATCAAATATATCCAATCAGGTAAACATAAATATAAAATGATAGATATAAAAAATATAACAATAAAAAAAGTTTATATCTATTTCATTTGATTTTGTTCTAATTTCTATATATTATTTTATACACCAAAACTAATTTTAAGTGAAAGAGTAAACTTGCGTAATGAAAGACTTCGTGTTTGTTATTTGGAATTATTTTATTTTTTCATATTCAGTTATTTTTTTTGTATTTTGTTTATAATCATAAACTGTTACACTAAAATATATCATGAATAAAATAATGCTATAAGTTATCATATAAATCTTATGATTGCCATTTTCATATTTAATCATAATCTGAATTAATATTAAAAAAACCAACAACAGTGCTATAATATATTTAAATATTGATACATACTGCATTTTTTAATATTATAAAAAAAAACATTTTTTTCATCAATTTAGTCGGTAGTATAACACACTTTATTATTATATGAATAATAAACTAAATTTATTAATCAACCCATAACATAATATTTTTCATAATTTGTTGGGTTGTAACAAAATGGATATAATTTAGGATATATGGATTAATATGTTTTATAATAATTATGCCAAAAATATCAACCAAATTTTTTTTTAAATATATGTATATATATATAGGTGTCCTTTTATCTCTTAAAAATTAATTGATCAACTTCTATATATATATATATATATATATATATATATATATATATATATATATATATATATATATATATATATATATATATATATATATATATATATATATATATATATATATATATATATATATATATATCTAGATACATATTCCTAAATTAAGTATCATAGGTTAATTCTATTTTTGGGGCGGATAGATAATTTTATATAATTTTTATCAAAATTAATAATAATCTTATCAGAATGTGTTCTTATATTTTGGTAGCCGCAAATGGTTTAAATGTAACTGGCCCCCTTAGATTTTATAATAAGAGCGGGGGGCGTTTAGAACCTGAACATGGCGTAGATGATATTTTTACAACTAAAAATCATCATGATGATAATATAAATTCAAATATTACATCAACAATTAGTAGAGATTATTTTGATTCTTCTCCCGGTAATAATGGTAAAAATATAGATTTTATCAATGATTTTGATAATACTTCTTCTACTGCCAAAACAAAAGAAATGGGTGATATAATATCAAAAATACTTATAATGGAAGGTTTTGTTATTTTTATACTATTTCTATTACTGATAGTTACTTCATTAATGCATTTTTTTATCATAAAAGGGAAAACGAACAAAATATTGTTTTGAAAAGAACAAATCTAGTTAAAACAAACGAACATAATAACACTGATGATAATAATATAATTACCAATAGATAATTGAATAATATAAAAACGCCCCATTATTTTAGTTCCTAAATTCAAAATTTACTACTATTTAATTGAATAGCAATCATTTTATTGTGAAATTTGTAATTTTTAAATTTGGACTTGACTGGTTAGCAGGCAAACTAAAAATAACTAATTGGTATAAGCATAATAATATATTTAATTTGTTTTTTATGCCCGCTTATATATGTAAGCAAAACACGCAGATACATTTTATAGGTTTTAACAGACTGACCGACCAGTAAATTACTTGGGTCTCTGACGAAAGATTTCATATAAGAATAATGTATACTTTTATTATACTTTTGTGTTGTTATTATACACAATTTACAAATCATATCATATTAGTAAAATCAATGCCCATAAATTTAAACAACACTGAAATAACAACCGAGGATTATTATAATAATAACAGCAATTATAGTGAATCTACGGATGTTCCACAATTTGAAGAATCTTTTCACTCTATCACCACCACAATGATAACCAAAAATGATGATATTACAGAATATAATTTTGACAATAGATGCGAGAAAAATGGATACGAAACAAATAATATACCATTTAAAGGCCCCGACACAAACTCTGGTTGTGAATATTCACACACACTTATAAATACTATATCTACGAAGTATAACTTTGACAATAGATGCGAGAAAAGTAGATATAATACAACCGATATAGACCACAACACAAACTCTAGTTGTAAATATTCACACTCATTTGCTATGAAAGTAAATAACGATAATATTACCGCGGCAAATAAAATAAATCAGAACAACGCACTCTTACTGAAACTAATATCCTTGATTTTTATAATATTGTTATTCAGTTTTATAAATTTTTTATTCATTATAATATCAATCACCCTTTTGTTTATAAAAATTTATTGTAAAGGAAAAAAATCTTTCGAGGGGAATGGGTTAAAGAGGTCAACGACAATGAATCAAATAAATAATAACCTTTGTTAATTAAATACTAACATTTTTTATTAAGGGATTAAACATCCCAGTGCTTTTAATTTTATTTAAGATATTAAGAGTTTCGTCGAGCTGGTTCTCTGACATATGGCGTGCATAATATAAAATAGATAACATAAGTATAATATATAACACCTTATTCATTACTTTCATTGAGATGTTCTTACATAGAAAGGAATTTGTTTTTGATAGCAAACTATTACTCTTTTCGCTGGTTGTGGATTTTTCTTTTTCTTTGATCAGGTTTTCTTGTATCCTTTCTTTTCCTTCTAGTTCTTCTTGTACATTTGGGTCATTAATAAAAGTTTCAATACTATGAGTATCTTTGTCATTTTTTATTTTTATGCAATTTTTATATTTTTTTTCCAATATTAGGTATAATAAATATTTCTATATAGAATCTGTACGGATTATTATATTGTGCATATTTTGATTTAAATTGTGAGAATAAAAGCAACGTCCATTTGTGCTTGTTAATAAATCACAAGAAATCTTTTTGGGCGTAGAACAAAATTTTGTGTAATACTTGTTTAATATTGATGAAATATCTTCTGTTTTATTGTTTTTCTGGTTTTTATATCCTGTACATGAATCAATGTGGTACATATTGTATTACAGCTAGGGCAGTTGTTCTCCAAATTAATTATTTTGATAAAAAAATGATGACAATGTATATAATAGTAAATATGTGGAGAGATAGTTCTAGTTTCCATTTTTTAACTTATAATTAGGGGGCGTTTTGTAAATGAAATAATAATATTTTGTTACTTATTCAAGTGTTCTAAAAATTCGTTATCAAATACAATATCCTTATTATATTTCTGTATTGGTGGGGGTTTATTTACCTGATAATCTTGAAATGGCCAAATAAATTTATTAAATGATGTAATTTCTATTTAAAGAATGAATGTAAGAATAATTATAATTATATAACTATTATAAATTTTTCTACCAAAAATATTCGTTGCTAACAACATTAAAATAATAACAAACAAAAATAATTTAAGATAGATAAATAAACCAATAACATTTTATCCATTTTTTAATTTTCCTACCATTATAATAACTGATTAACTAATTAGACGATATAATTACATATAATAATGATATTCAATCGACTTTTTTTCTCGGGCATATTTTTTCTATCCTATTACCCAGGAAGAAAACCCAACAAAACACAAACAAACCACAATGATACCAAACCAAATTTATCAGCAATTAAGAAAATATAAAAATGTATAAATATATAATAATCTTATTATCTTTAAGTCTATTTGATAATTGTTTGTCTGATAAAATAATAACCATCACTAGACATAATCCAAAAATACATCTATCACAAAATGTATTGAACTCGACTAATATTTTGAATAAATCAAAAGAAGATTGGCTTTTAGATTTTAAAATGGCAGTAACTCACGAAATGGGGAAACCAAATTATAATATATCAAAAAGAGAAATAGTTAAAACTAATATATTATTATTGGCTCAACAAAAATCAATAATTCGACCACGGATTTTAATTTTATTTTATAAAGAAATTATAAAAAATTTTAAAACGGAATTCTATAATCTTAGTTTTAAGCAAAAACTAAATCCTATAATATTAAATAATGTTACTACAAATAATATTTCGTTAAATTTAGATAAATTGGTTGATATAAATTATGAAAAAAAAAACAACAAAACAATAATAATAAATGGTTAACTGACAATAAAGTTCAATCTATTAATGTTTACTCATTAAATAATAATGAAAATTGTAGAAAAACATCTCATTGTAATAATTTACAGGCTAAAATACAATTCAAATTATGTATCTATAAATCACGTAAATATATAAAGGAATACACTGTTAAAATATTTCTTGTTACAGACGTAAAACATTTTAATTATTTAGGATGGACACCTAATCTTTCTTGAAAATATATTATCTACAGTATATATAAGTCATCGGGGGTGTATTGAGAAATAATGTATTAAAAGAAATAAGATTGAATAATAATAATGTCTTTTTATGTGCTTTAACGCGCTGCATAGATTAAAATTATTTTGATAAATAATAAATATAGAGTATCAATTTATTTAAAAAATACAACTAATTATGCATATTGTTAAAAATGTTTTTACAGAAATATCTAATGCAAATGTGGCTGCAATTTATTATGTGTGTCATAAATATAAAAAATAACCATGGTTTAACGCGCAATTACGATTGTGTCTTTCACGGTTATATCTTATACAAAATATAAAACTATTTAAACCACCCCTAATTATTTATTCATATAAAAATGATAAAAACGAAATATATTATTTTTATGAGGGATATCATTATTTATTGTCTGAGATGGAAAAACATCACATCTTATATATAGATCATATTAGAAATAAAATATTAGTTATTTTAAATTTGGTTAGTATTTTCATTATGCTATTTTTATCATTATTAGCAATATTTAAGTGGCCAGTAAAGAAAAAAAGTTTTATTCAAATGACAGAAATACACAAACCTTCATGTTTAACTTGAATATAAATATGAATATTTATCAGGTATCAAAAAAGAATTATTAATTGATCTATTCATTCCAGAAAATCTTTGTCTCGTCCCCAGTTGATCATTGTACCGTACTATAACCAAAGTTTATCTATACTTGTTCCATTTATGTTGTCAATGATATTCAAAACTTCAGCTACTAACTCTTTTCTGGAATTTGGCTTTTTCATACCGTTCTTCGCCATAACGACCGCGTCTTTGGGCTTCTCGTTTGTGTGTGTTTTTTTCCGCTCATATTATTTATTTTGAGCTAATCTTTTAATCATTTACAGTATATATATATATATATATATATATATATATATATATATATATATATATATATATATATATATATATATATATATATATATATATATATATATATATTTTGAAAATTAATAAAACTCTGGTTGTAGTAAATTATGTATTAAAAGAAGCTACACAATTTATAAAAATGTATTTGACGCGTATATATATTCCTTTTATTCAATGAAAGAAAAAATTTACATATATGGTATATTTTCAGGTTAATAAAAAATTAGACGTTATAAGTATTATATGCTTTTATTTTTGGCTTTAGTGGTACAAATAATCTAATATAATAAAGGATATGTCGTAAAATAATATACATCTAATGAGTTTTTATCATAATCAACAATAAAAAGAACTATTCATTTTTTCAAATAGGGGTGATGACGAGTTGTTTTATATTTTTCTTTATTTTCTGGGTAATTTCTATAAAATTCTAATAAATTAAGAAATACTTGATAATGAAAACCAAAATAAAAATTATATTTTTTTTCGTCGACTACAGAAATTGTTTTACCATTATTATCGCTGGGAAAATATATCCCATGGCTACAATAAACATCAAGTCCATTTTTTGGATAAACATTACAGATTTTAACTTTGGGGCCCCCTGAGTTTTGTAAACAATCTGAATTAATTGTCACATTTTCATATAATTTTTTATGATTTCTAAATAGATAATTTATTATAGCGGCTGCTTTAGAGTCAAATGTAATAATATTTACAGGAAATTTGCCCCCAAAACACGTGTGGATAAAATCAACTAAAAGGTCTTTACTGAGGGGAGCTCTAGTCTCGCTAAAATTATGATGTAATAATTTACCATATTTATACACTAATACATTATGAATTACTATATATTTGTTAGTATTCTTGTCAGAAATTAATTCATTACTTGTAACAAAGAAATAATGTGGGAGTGTTTCAACGCGTTTCCTTTTACCTTCTTCGTGAAATGTATAATCTAGAACCACAATTATATCATTATCGGGATATAACTCGCCCGATGTAGAATTTTGTACTTTTATATCAGAATTTAATAATTTTGAGCGGGGCATTATAGAATTTCTCAATAATATTATTTTACGGGTATATATTGATCAGCGAAGAATACCTGCCGGGTGGCTACTAGTTGGTGGTGGCCGATGTAGTTATATATAACCCGCCCAGCTAGCCAGATAAACTATATTCTGCTTCTATGGCAAACGTTTTCAAATTTATAACATCATTTTGCGTGTCTCACACATCGCATTGGTAGGTAATTTATCCACTTTCCAGTTGAAAAGATATACAAAATCAATATTATTAGGGCCGCAAAAATAACATTCATTAGATGCATATAAACATTCTTTGTATGTGAACAAGCTCTATAATCAAAAATTAATTCAATAATGAGTAAAATTAGAGCAAAATAAATGAAAAACTTTATAATATACATTTTTATAAAATCCTTATAAACATTTTTGATAAACTTGTCTTGTTTTATCATATTTTAGTAACTACTATATTTTTTAATTAGATTCAATTTCAATTTTTATATTATTCTTTTTAAATTTTAAATGTTCCACACCAAAAATTAATAAATCATAAAAGAAAGAAAGAATATTTATTATGCTAGCAACTCCAGAATATTCCACAACAAATTTATCGCCCTCATTTAGACTATTGTTATAAGTTTCTGCATATAAGAGGTAAAACCAGATCTTCGTTTGTGTTGACGCGGGAGAATATTCACCAACTTCATTTAAATTTGTTGTCAGACTTCTAAATAATAATTTCGACAAAATTTTATATTTATATTCTTTATATTTGTCGTTTTTCTTTGATCTTTTATTTAATGAAATGGCAGAAAGATCAAAAATTTTATTCCAATTTGCAATAGGTATACTATCAGTAGAATTAATATCTATTGAAGTGTCTCCTGTTACAGTAAAATATTCATAATACAAATATGTATAAAAATACAGACGAAGTATTAGATACAAAGAATTTGAGTCTTTAATACTCATTGTAGCCCTATCAATGAAATCCTGAAATTTTGCCATCAAAATTTGTAACATTTGGTTGGTTTTAATATTTTCTTCATCTAAGATTATAGAATTATTCCAACCTTTGAAAAATTCTAAAACCTCATCAAAAATATCTAATAGCATTTGACCTTTAGGTGGTGGTGGTGGTAAACCACATATCATTTGTTCGGTTTTTTCTGTTTTAAATTACAGCGTAAATAATATAACTGGTTTGAGGATTTTGAGTAATCATTCTTACAAACTTCACTATCTTGTAAACGCGAAAATATTTTTCCATAAATATTCTTATTTAATCTTATATTTTTCTGTTTGGTATTATTTTTTTTTTTGTGATTTTCTCTATTACATCAGTACTAGTTTCATTTGTCCGTGTGTTTGTTTTATCATCGACATCCGAATAGTTTGATTTAACATCTCCTCCATCCCCTTTTCGTTTTTTTGTGATTTTATCGATTACATCAGTACTAGTTTCATTTGTCCCCGTGTTTGTTTTATTATCTACAACCTAATCGTTTAATTCAACATCTCCCCACCCTCCTTTTCGTTTTTTTGTGATTTAACAACAGTACTAGTTTCATTTGTCCCCGTGTTTGTTTATTGTCAATATTTGAATCTTTTAATTCAACGTCTCCCCGGTCTAAACCATCTATAATATATTCATTGGTAGTAACTTTAATTAAATTTTTGGGATTAAGAATAGTTCCAGTTTGAATAGAACCATTTTCCATTGTATCTTAGTTGTTGTTGAATAATATATTTTTTTTGTGCACCACATTTTATATGCTAAACCCACTAAAGGGGGATTGTGTATTTTTAATTTATATTATTTCCAGAACAAAGAAATAAAAGATATTTTAAACCCCCAAAATTATAAAGAGTAAATACTCATTTTATAATGTCATTTAGGAAAAAAATGCCATTATTATAAATTATCAATAAATGATAAATTGTACCATAAAATGCACATACAGAACACAATAAAAAAAGGCAGACATCTTCACTAAATTATCAGATATATAATAAATGATATAAAAACCTTGTTCAGTTTTTTATATCAACATTACATACATCCTCATGTTTTTTTCTCTCTTAAACAAGTAACTTTAACTTGGTTTGGAATTTCCGGTTTGGGAATTATTTGGCATTTTATTTGTTATTGTTGTTGTTGTTAACACAAATATATATCTGCTTGTCAGGCAGACATAGAAATAATTTTTTTGTGACATATTCAGTTAGAGAGTTGGTATAGAATTTTAATCACACACATAGTATAATCAGATTCATTAATATTATTGAAAACAACTTGGTATGCTAGGCGGGGTCTCCACCAAATCCAGTCAGGTTTTGTTGTATATATCTAAAATTATAAACTTCTACTTTATAAAACGTTCTGTAACTGTAATGTGGACAAGGATAAACAAACCCTAAAAAAAACAAAAAAACAAAAAAAAAAAACGACGTAGTAGTTAAAATTATAAAATATATTATACGTTTTTACAACGACAACTATTACAAACAACAGAGTTTATGTAATTGATTACATATTTTTCACAATTTTTTTGTTAATATTTATTTGTCTGGCATTTAAAAAAATGGAAAGGGGTAGTGGAAAACCAAAATGATAATAATGATAATATTATTGTTGGGTGAAATTTTACCGGTATAATCATGGTCTGGACTTCTATCCATCAAAGTACATTATAAAATCTTTTGTAATAGTTTTCATGCTTACAATGGCTCGGTGTATAAGATTTATTGCTACATCTAAAAGGTTATCCAATAAACAGAAACCATTACTTTTGTTTAACAATTCCATATTTTCGTGTTCTAACAGACCAATGTCTTCTCCTTCGTCTATTTCCATAGATTGACTGTTTTTTTTATTACACCGATCTAGATTTTCATTATTTTGCCCTATTTGTTATCTTTTTTTTTTTTTGAAAATTATTTACACTACCACCAATTATAAATGAGATTCACCCGCCAACCAACCAACCAACCAACCAACCAGCCAACTAACTAACCAATGGACTGGTGAATTTAAAGACTGGTACATTGGCTATATATATATATATATATATATATATATATATATATATATATATATATATATATATATATATATATATATATATATATATATATATATATATATATATATATATATATATATATATATGAAACTTATTTTTTTGATGTTGCTACCTATTTATCCAGAAATTAGAAAATAGAACGGGCAGTAGAAAACCACAATGATAATAATGATGATAATAATTTTGTTAAATGGAATTTTAATGATCCCCAATATAGCTCAAAAGTTATAGAGGAGAGCTTCAAAATGAAAAATAATACAAATATCAGCGACAATGAAAATGATAAGAAAATAATAATTTCAGAAAATAAAGATAACGAAGAACAACTTATATATATACCAAGATTAATTTTAAGCGAAAATGTAAATTTACAATCAAGAAATAAAAATTTCTTTGTTGATATAATATTATTCATATCTATCATTTTGTATTTATATTTACCTAATTTGATATATTTGATAGTTATATTTATATGCTTTATGTATAAACATATAGAGTATAAGAACCCCCCCCCTCTATATCAAGTAATAAATAATTAACGTCGTTATTATGCTTTCATTTATGTTGTATGGTTATATAATTTTATGTAAAAGTTAATTGGAGATAGGGGGGTACGTTTCTCGTTCTTAATTCTGGTTTCATATTGAAATTATTCTATATCCAAAAAATGAAAATATGCATTATTTATCTAACTCCCCTAATAATAACATTAATTTATTTCCTTTGGAAAGTTATAAAATATGTATATTATCGGCATTTACTATTAAACTATATAGACTTGCTTGGCGGAGATGATCGCTGGGATGAAAAATATATTAATAATAATTATTGGATTAAGAATCAAACCAGTAAGCAAGAGGAAGGGGAGGGGGATGATATTATTTATCAATTTATATCCAACGACGATAATAATAATATCAAAAAGTCATCATTATGTACACAGACAGCATTATTTGTTTCGCCCAAAGATAGAAATAATCCAAATATATGTCAAAAAATGAGTAGAAAGGTTTGTGGGATAGATTCAAACGCCATGAAATTAATTCATATCCCAGATGATAATCTTCATTCATATGTTACTGCTAATGGAATGCAATTATTATCGGGCGAATCTTATTGTGTATATAAAAAACCACCAATTAACAGAGGCATCGAATGCAATGAAATATGGGGATATTGGAAATATTCTTCTATGCATGATAAATGGAAGTGTTACTCAAACGTTCCTGGTATATATGATGCTGAGCGCAATGAATTTAATCCTTGCCAAAGAGAGGATAAAAATGGTAAATTTACCATTGATAATATTATTTCTCCAAAGGAAATACCCCAAAAATATAAACCGTCGGATTTTCACTCCACAGAATTTCAAGATAGGTGTGGATGTCGTTGTGATAAAGCCCGTGGGTTTATTTTTAATAAGAATTTAAGCAAAACGACATGCTTTAAAGATCCGTGTTTGGCGGCATTACCCCCATTTTCAGCTGCACCCGGATATAACTTAGAAACTGGACATTGTGATTGTGGTGTTTTCTTTAAGAACACATTTAATGACATAAAACAGCCATGTACCGCGTGTCCATATAATCGTCCAACATATGATAATAAAACTCATACATTAACTGTTTATATAAAATGTTATAATCACGATGAAAGGATAATTAGAGGAGCAGAATATGATAGATTTGCTTTATTTCCATGTGAAAGCGATGAAGATAAAATTCATGGATGTAGAAAGGCCTTTATTCGTGTCAAACCAATATATAAAGCAGACAAAGATGGCGAGAAATTCGAAAATAGAATCTTTTGGTAATTATCATTGTGACCATCTGGAAATATTGCATCCAAAGCCTTGCTGTTTTGACCCTTAAGGCAACTTCTTGCTCATGAGTGTTAAATTTCTTTACAATGCTATTTATGATAGCCAATTCCTTTGCTGATGTTGCAGTCAATATTTAGTTATCATACTGTTGAAGCATGGACTGAACCTCTTGTTTATCCTCATCAGAAATGATTGCACCAGATAAAAGAAGCTGGCCTAATGCAGCATATGTTAACAGATGTGCTCGAAGGGCCCTGGGAAAGCTGTGTCCTGTCATCATTTTGTCTGTAGATTTAGGTGCATAAAGCGTCTCCCACACTTCTTTTAATCCACTACCGGCCATGATGTACCCAATAGAACCCATAAGTGACATTAAGCGATGAAAATCCCCTAGTCGCATGAAAAGTTTACCTAAATTCAAACTGTTTTCAGTAGAGGACATATTCTCTCTTGCCTTCCATTATAGTGGCTGGTCAAAAGTAACACATGTCACACTCTTACTCGCTTTTCTACATGAATCAGATGCAAAATGTAATACGCTGTTTATTGCATCAGAACAGGTAGCCTTTAAATTAAGGAAAGGCAAAAAGCCTTTCCAGTGTGAAATATCCTTAAATTTCATCCACTTCCCACTCAACCATAGTAAATGGCAAGATGACGTAGTTTTTTTACTAGTAAGTTTCTTAAAATCCTCAATTTCAACCCTTTTCAGTCCACTTTCTCTATGTAAAAAATACTTGAAAAATTCGTGGAGCTCATTACTATTTTTTTCTGGTAAACGTCTAACGATAAAATATTTGTGGCTATTATTTACATCCTCTGTATATACTTCTTCGTTTTTCTCTATTTGGAAGATAAAAACAAATATCTAAAAAATATTTAATTTTTTAAATCGTCATGATCAATATTTTATAAATTTAGCGCTATTATCATTTACAGGGCATTATTGTGGTGGTTCGTGTGATAAATACAGATGAAAAATATACTGTTTTTGGAAACAAATCGGCTAAATTTTCTTCGTAATAACTAGAATTTTTTTTTTTCCTTCTCCAATACAATTACATAATCGGACAATGTGTATTATGTTTTGTATTGTACTTTGGTGATGATAAGGTCAATCTAGTAATTATGGTACCTGTTGCTGTTTTTTTAAATTTTATTGCATTTTCAATTAAATACAAATTCTCTTTGAATAAAAGCTCATTTTCCTCCAAAATACTTTTCCACGGACAAGACGGAATTAAAATATACTTGAAAAATTCCTGGGGCTCTTTACTATTTTTTCCTGGCAAACTTCTAACGATAAAATATTTATGGCTATTATATACATCCCCTGTATATACTTCTTCGTTTTTCTCTATATTATATTCTCTATTTGGTGGACAAAAATAAATATCTAAAAATAAATAATCACCCATTTTTAGGTCGGCAAATTGTTTAATTTCTAAATCGTCATGATCAATATTCTGTAAATATCTGAATTTGGCGCTATTCTCATTTACAAGGCGATATTGTGGTGGTGATAAATCAGGATAGCGATATCGTGGTTTGCGTGATAAATCATGAAAAGATACTGTTTTTGGAAACAAATTGGCTAAATTTTCTTCGTAATGATTACTAATTGGTTCATTTTTTTCCTTTTCCAATACAATTACATAATCTGTTTCTTGGATTTCTTTTAAGAAATTATTGTATGATCTGATTATACGCGAACATTCACAATTACCCTCTGGATTTAACACCAATGGAAATAGTTTCTGAGAGTTTAAACCATAAACTAAATACATACTATCGAATAGCATTTTACGGCCACCTTTTTTACAAATAACCTTACGCTTGGTTGTTATCATTTCATGATAATAGAATATTATATATTTATCGCTTGGAATGTCATCACAAATTAAAATATTTTTATCAAGACCATACAAATAATTATGAACGTTTTTGAATAAATTAACTTTAATGGGATTCTGTATGTCGTCCCGTACGTCGTCCATCGTAAGAATAACTGAAAACAAAAGATAATATATGTATATGTATATACATATAAAACATAATATATATAAACTAGAACAAAATCAAATGAAATATATAAATTTAAGAAAATTGAATATCTAAGAAAATAAAATTCAGCATAGTGATTAGAATTGTAATCAATGTTATGTCAGGTATATAAGAAAAAAAATTCATTGTGGCCTTATCATTATAATTACTATCAACACTATGAACATTATTATGGTTTAATTTCAAAGTAAACGCGAATTAGGAATATTTCAAATGAACGTGAAACAATAGCAGACATTCTCTGTTTCAAGAATTATAATGAAAAAGAAATAGAAAACAGAAAAAATCTTATCCAAGAACCAACCACTAAAAAATATTAAAACAAGACACCAAGTGACAATAAACCACAACTTAAAAATTTAAAATATTATATATCAGTTACGAGAAAAGCACAAGAAATTATTTATTTATTCGTTACTTATTCCTAATCTCTGAAGAAGAATGAGATGTCTGGCATAACATTGATTACAATTCTAATCACTATACCGAATTTTTTTTCTTAGATATTCAATTTTCTTAAATGTATATATTTCATTTAATTTTGTTCTAATTTCTATATATTATTTTGTAATATAAGTTTATATATATATATATATATATATATATATATATATATATATATATATATATATATATATATATATATATATATATATATATATATATATATATATATATATATATATATATATATATATATATATATATATATATATATATATATATATATATATATATATATATATATATATATATATATATATATATATATATATATATATATATATATATATATATATATATATATATATTCTGTTGTTTTTAGTTATTGTTACGATGGACGACGTACAGAATCCCATCAAAGTTAATTTATTTAAAAAAATTGATAATTTTTGGTATAATGATCTTGAAATTTTACTTTGTGATGACATTCCAAGCGATAAATATATAATATTCAATTATTTTAAAGTTAGGGATACTATTTGTAAAAACCGCCGTAGAATACCAGTCGATAGTATATATACAGTTTATGGTTTAAACACACAAAAACTATTTACATTGGTGTTAAATCCAGACGGTAATTGTGAATGTTCGCGTATAATCAGATCATACAATGATTTTTTAGAAGAAATCCAAGAAACAGGTTATGTAATTGTATTGGAAAATGAAAAAAATAAAGCAATTACTAGTCATGTAGAAAATTTAGCCTATTGGTTGCCAAAAACAGCATATTTTCATCTTTATTCACGAGAAGAACAACAACATCGCCTTGTGAATGAGAATAGCGCAAAATTCCGATATTTATGGAATATTGATCATGACGGTTTAGAAATTAAACAATTTGCAGTCCTGAAAATGGGCGATTATTTATTTTTAGATATTTATTTTCGTCGACCAGATAGAAAATATATTATAGAGGAAAACTTAAAAGTATATACCGAGGATTAAAATAATAACGATAAATATTTTATTGTTAGAAGTTTGCCAAAAGAGAATAGTAATGAACCCCGTGAATTTTTCAAGTATTATTTAATTCCAACTTGTCCGTGGAAAAGTATTTTGGAGGAAAACGAGTCTTATTTCAAAGATAATTTTTATTTAAATGAAAATGTAATAAGAATAAAAAAAAACAACAACGGGTACAATTATTACCAGAAGTCAGCATAAACCCGATTTAATGCTTGCTAGATTGTATGATTACCCTAGTCATGAAAAACCAAATACTAGAACGTTTGGGTTTACAAACCATTTTATTAGCGAATAGGAGAGGATAAATAAACAAAATATAATAATAATAATAATAATAATAATAATAATAATAATAATAATAATAATAGTAATAGTAATAATAAAAATAATAATATTTTAAAAATATTCATTGTGGCCTTATCATTATAATTACTATCAACACCATGAAAATTTTTATGGTTTAATTTCAAAGTAAACACGAATTATGAATTTTTGAAAATAATGATAATAATAATAATAATAATAATAATAATAATAATAATGATAATAATAATAATAATAATAAATGCATATTTGAATTTTGAAATCTTATCATATATATATATATATATATATATATATATATATATATATATATATATATATATATATATATATATATATATATATATATATATATATATATATATATATATATATATATATATATATATATATATATATATATATATATATATATATATATATATATATATATATATTCAAAATTTGAAAGAAAAAGCGTGACACAAATGTTGTTATTTTATAGAGTTAATAAAACCCTATATAGGAATTTTATTAACTTTTGTAGTAAAGTTAATAAAATTATACTCAAAAGTTCATAAAATTGTAGTTTTTGGGGAATTTGAGTTTTGTCACGGTTTATTTAAGAGTTTTTTTAAGAGGAAAATAATATTTTTCACGCTTTTTTTTTTTTTTACTAATTTGATTAACTAAAATACACAATTGGTGGTTGACACACATTAAATTTTCTTGTGGCAAAAATATATATTCAAATATTTTTTTTTATTAAACAGGTTAATGTAACCTACTTGGTGGGGAAGCACACAATATATTGAACAATAAAAGGACAAGGGTGAGCCAACGGGGCTCATTTTACAATGAAGAGAATAAGACAAAAAAACTCCGTGGATAAGGGGCCCACCGTCCTCAAAAAAATGAAGTACAATCTTCCTACGCCTGGACGATTTTTAGAGGAAAATTATTTTTCTCCACTACCCACTGCGGCAAAAGAATTTTACGACCCACTTTTATATTATGATGAATACCCTTTTTTAGGTTGTGAAAAAAATGAATACCCTTTTTTGGGTTGTGAAAAAAATGAAGACCACAAAACTATACCACCAACTTTGGTGAAAAAAACAGTAGTTACAAGTGAAAAGGAGGAAAAATATGAAGACTTGTGTGAGCTAGAGATTATTGACGACGACGACGACGACGACGACGATGACGATGATGAAGAAGAAGAAGAAAGAAAATCAAATGATAAGCTGGATATCGACAATGACGACGGCGACGGCGAAGAAGAAGAAGAAGAAAAAGACAACGAGAATTTTTTAACAAAAAAAAAAACGGAGATTACAAAACTATAGCCCCCATTTTAGTGAAAAAAACAGTAGTAACAAGCGAAAAGGAGGAAAAATATGAAGACTTATGTGAGCTAGAGATTATTGACAACGACGACGACAATGATGACGGCTACGACGATGATGAAGTAGAAGAAAAAGAAGAAAGAAAATAAAATGATAAGGCAGATATCGACAATGACAACGGCGACGACAATGATGAAGAAGAAAAAGAAGAAGAAGAAAGAAAATCAAATGATAAGGCGGATATCAACAATGACGACGGCGACGACGATGATGAAGATGAAAAAGAAGAAGAAGAAAGAAAATCTAATGATAAGGCAGATATCGACAATGACGACGGCGACAACGATGATGAAGAAGAAGAAGAAGAAGAAAAAGACAACGAGAATTTAAAAAAAAAAAAAACGGAGATTACAAAACTTTACCCCCCATTTTAGTGAAAAAAACAGTAGTAACAAGCGAAAAGGAGGAAAAATATGAAGACAATGATGATGATAAAGAAGATGGTGGTAAAGATAATTTTCTGTCTGATTCAGAAATTTCGTCGATCCCACAGGATAACGATGAAAAAGAAGAAACAATAAATATGTACGAGAAGTTTCTAAAAATGAAACACCTTTTTTTCGATATAATTAATTTCACCTCAAAAAGGTGTTTTATCGGACATGAATGTAGTTTGAATATCGAGATATACAATCTCGAAGATTATGTAAAGAAAAATAAAAAGAAGGATATTGTTCTTGCCTCACAAATAAGAGATGCGAATAGAGAACATAAATTTTTGGTAAGCATCACAACTAAAAATTTTCCTAGGAAAATTTGTGATGCCATCTTTATAATTGATGACTCTAAACAAAGTATCAACAAAATTATACCAGAAATGAAAAAGCTGTTAAGTAGAGGATATAAAAACATATACCTAAGCATAAAATACCACACACATAATTTTTATAAGATAATTAACTCTCTGTTGAGTTATCTTTTAACAGCTTGTAATATGTCAGATGTAAACTTTAAAATATTTGTATTTTACAGTTTCCATAATAATGATGAATTAAATTACCTAAGGTCATATTTCAAACAAACAAAATATGAACCATGGGAAATTTTTCTCGATAAAATTGTTCGGGTCAAAAGATTTGACGATGAAATGAAATCGTTTGGTGGCAACAAGTACACACATATACTTAAAAACAAAAATGTTATTCGATTGCCAGAAAATTTCCAGACATTTAACCCTGGATAGGTACGCTCCTCGGACACCCCTTTAAGGGTATACTCGGACGCGAACGACCCCGACGCCAAAAAAAATTCTTGAAAAATCAGTTTTTGCAGTTACCTCTTTTTTTCTTTTGCCAAAAAAAATTCAATGAATGCTTAAAACAACTGTAAAGATAAATACTAATCACCTGCAGAAAAACTATTTATTAGAAATATTTTAAAAAAATTAAGTAGAAAAAAAAAGACCTGACATAAAAATTCATAAAAAAAAGTTTATACATATATACACAAATCCTTTTAGGAATTGATTCTTGAATGTTTAGGACACATCTTGATGTATTTTGGATGAAGTCAGACCCATGGAGGTGAAGATCTGAAATGAGGAAAAAAGGGTAACTTTTTTTGGCCAAAAAAATTTGTCCAAATTTCCTGAATTTTTTTGGGTACCCAAATGAAATAGGAAGTGGCTAATTTTTTTAGGGAATAAACATATGTTATCCTAAAATAGAAATATGTAAAAAAATCTTCATTATTTTGTAAATTACATTTACATCAGGGGCCATATCTAAAGGTAATTTTTTGAGTACTTAGAAATTTCCTAAAAAAATACATATATTTAATATATAATATGATATTTATGCAGGTAAAAATATACCAAAATATCACAAATTCTATAGAGAACAAGAATATATATAGATAGGGCAACTTACGCTTCGGATATGTCCACAAAATGGCCGCCAACCACACTGACTCAGACTCCCTAATCTGCCACTTGAAATGTAGGAAGGGTATGTCAATTTCAAGGTGTTATTTACTAATCTAATTATTATTGGATATGCATAAAAATGGTATGATGGGTTGCTGGATAATTGTCGATTATTTTACGACTATAAAATTAAAATTCTGACCCAAAAAATTTTTTTTAAAGGGAAATAAAATAAAAAAAAATGTGAAACAATATAACATTTTAGCTAAAAAAATTTGATGATATTCAATCAAAAAAGAAGTAAACAAAATTTTCCAACAAATAAACATCTAGAGGAATCATTACTCTATGATAGTTCCTTAGTACGTAGTAATTTTGAAAGAAATGCGAAAAAACGAAAAAATGGCAATCACCGGAAAATCGAACACATACCTATATATACGCCATATCTGGCTAAAAAAAAGATAGGCATGGGTAGCCAGATCATCTAGAAACACTTTCCAACACTATAAAAATATAAGTTTTGCGACACTACTTGCCAATTCCTTACGGTAACATGACTAAGCAAAAAAATGCAAAACAAATAAAAAGGGGCACTCGCGGAAAAATGGCTAACATTCTAATATACGGCATTTCAGAAAAAAAAAATTCTGCCACGTGCTAGGCAAGCCATCAAGGCACATTTTCCGACAAATAAACATCTAAATGAATCATTACTCTGTGATAGTTCCTTAGTACGTAGTAATTTTGAAAGAAATGGGAAAAAATAAAAAAATGGCAATCACAGGAAAATCGAACACATACCTATATATACACCATATCTGGCTAAAAAAAAAGATAGGCATGGGTAGCCAGATCATCTAGAAACACTTTCCAACACTATAAAATTATAAGTTTTGCGACACTACTTGCCAATTCCTTACGGTAACATGACTAAGCAAAAAAATGCAAAAAAAATAAAAAGGGGCACTCGCGGAAAAATGGCCATTCTAATATACGGCATTTCAGAAAAAAAATTTCAGCCACGTGCTAGGCAAACCATTAAGGCACATTTTCCGACAAATAAACATATAAATGAATCATTACTCTGTGATAGTTCCTTAGTACGTAGTAATTTTGAAAGAAATGGGAAAAAATAAAAAAATGGCAATCACAGGTAAATCGAACACATACCTATATATACACCATATCTGGCTAAAAAAAAGATAGGCATGGGTAGCCAGATCATCTAGAAACACTTTCCAACACTATAAAATTATAAGTTTTGCGACACTACTTGCCAATTCCTTACGGTAACATGACTAAGCAAAAAAATGCAAAACAAATAAAAAGGGGCACTCGCGGAAAAATGGCCATTCTAATATACGGCATTTCAGAAAAAAAAAAATTTCAGCCACGTGCTAGGCAAACCATCAAGGCACATTTTCCGACAAATAAACATATAAATGAATCATTACTCTGTGATAGTTCCTTAGTACGTAGTAATTTTGAAAGAAATGGGAAAAAACGAAAAAATGGCAATCACAGGAAAATCGAACACATACTTATATATACGCCATATCTGGCTAAAAAAAAAATAGGCATGGGTAGCCAGATCATCTAGAAACACTTTCCAACACTATAAAAATATAAGTTTTGCGACACTACTTGCCAATTCCTTACGGTAACATGACTAAGCAAAAAAATGCAAAACAAATAAAAAGGGACACTCGCGGAAAAATGCCCAACATTCTAATATACGGCATCTCAGATAAAAAAAAAGACATGCACGTGTTAGCCCAACCATAAGGCACACTTTCTAACACATAAAAATGAAAAAAAAAATCAATAATATACGGCAATTCCTTACTACGTAGTAAATTTTTACAAATATTGAAAAAAAAACAGAAATTGGCAACCGCAGTTAAATACCCAATATACCAATAACTACGTCGTATCTGACAAAAACAAAGTCACTCATGGGTAGCCAGATCATCTAGACACACTTTCCAACACTAAGAAAGCAAAAGTTTAACGACACTATTTGGCAATATCTTACGGAAAAATGACTTGGCAAAACAATTAAAAAAAATTAAAAAGGGACACTCGCGGTAAAATGCCCGACATTCTAATATACGACATCTCAGATAAAAAAAAAAGACATGCACGTGTTAGCCCAACCATCAAGGCACACTTTCTAACACATAAACATGAAAAAAAATGAATAATATACGGCAATTCCTTACTACGTAGTAATTTTTACAAATATTGAAAAAAAAACAGAAATTGGTAACCGCAGTTAAATACCCAACATACCAATAACTACGTCGTATCTGACAAAAACAAAGTCATGCATGGGTAGCCAGATCATCTAGACACACTTTCCAACACTAAACAAGCAAAAGTTTTACGACACTATTTGGCAATATCTTACGGAAAAATGACTTGGCAAAAAAATGAAAAAAAAATGAAAAAGGGGCACTCGCGGTAAAATGGTCCTCGTGGTGATGAACGACATTTTAACTAAAAAAAAAACATGCACATGGTAGCCAAACAATCCACCAAGACTTTCCACAACTGATAACCTATACAAGTTGCACCATTCTACGACAATTTCATAATACGTTATAACTTTGATAATTATGCAAACTACCTCAGAAGGGTAAACTCGGACGCGAACGACCCCGACGCGTCTCAGAAATCGGGGAAGGAGTACAGCTACAGCAATGCACATCTGGACAATACTAGAGCGTGTAGGGGAGACACCTCCTGCAGGTCGATCACCCACAAATTCAGTCACAGGGGTGAGTCACGTGAGAAAAACCTGTTTTTTTTTGACGCTCGGGGTCGCAAACGACCCACCGTACCTATCCAGGGTTAAGGTACCCAGAATTCTAGCTCCTGGAGCGAATATCCCTAATAAAAGAACCAGGGATATCATGAAATATCAGAGGACGTATTCTTGACACGCCACATGGCAATCTGCACCCCGAACAGAGTTAACACTTCGAAGGGGTCAATTGGCAAGAAAACGAAAACGAGAAAGAAAAGGAGAGCCGCTCGCAAGGTATCCCTCCTCTCCCGTTTCGTAAGCGTTCATTGCGCCGCTCACGGCGCCATCTGTATTCCTTGTAGCGATACACGAGGTGCTACAGATACTGTATGTAGGGAGGGGACCTAAAGCCCTTTAAAAGAAAGGGAAGGGCGGGTCCATGAGGACGACATGGACATCTCAACCAAAAATAGATTTTTTGCTTCGCTCAAAATCCGTTTTTTGGGTTCAAGCCATTTCGTCCTGATGGAAGTATACCAGAGCATTACTGTATCTGTGGATTCTTAAAGCGTGCCATACTTCTTGAAGGTATTTCCCGGCCAACTAGACCTAGAGACCTAAGATGTTACCGTCATACATCTTTTCAACTAACCATAAACCATAATAGTGCTTCCTGCCCCCTACAGAGAAGAGTCCTACTAGACTCTGGAAAAGTCACGAAGAGTATATATACCTATGTATGAATAACAGACAAGCCAATATAGTGGTCTCACCCTATATCATGTAAAGCATAGTTTGAAAGAACCACTGAGTCAATATGAAATATCGACCATTTCTCCGTTCAGTACTGGATTGGACAAAGGTTTATATCCGAGTAGTAGGAAAACTTGCATATCCACGACCGTCCCCTTAGGGCATGGAGTCCTCCCGCCAAGGGAAAGCATAAACCAATGCAAAAAATGCTTGCATATAGGAACAATCTATTAGAATTATCGCAGATAAATATACATAGTACGTAATGCTAAATTATTTCAAATAAATTGACACAGGTGAAGGAGACGCAAGGTTCACAAGACCTAGTTTATTGACAAACAATAAATAAAACAGGTTAAACAACAACAATCTGAAATGAGAAAAAAAGGGTAACTTTTTTTGGCCAAAAAAAATTGTCCAAATTTCATGAATTTTTTGGGGTACCCAAATGAAATAGGAAGTGGCTAATTTTTTTAGGGAATAAACATATGTTATCCTAAAATAGAAATATGTAAAAAAATCTTCATTATTTTGTAAATTACATTTATATCAGGGGCCATATCTAAAGGTAATTTTTTGAGTACTTGGAAATTTAGTAAAAAAATACATATATTTAATATATAATATGATATTTATGCAGGTAAAAATATACCAAAATATCACAAATTCTATAGGGAACAAGAATATATATAGATAGGGCAGCTTACGCTTCGGATATGTCCACAAAATGGCCGCCAACCACACTGACTCAGACTCCCTAATCTGCCACTTGAAATGTAGGAAGGGTATGTCAATTTCAAGGTGTTATTTACTAAGCTAAATATTATTGGATATGCATAAAAATTGTATGGTGGGTTGCTGGATAATTATCGATTATTTTACGACTATAAAATTAAAATTCTGACCCAAAAAAATTTTTTTGAAGGGAAATAAAATCGAAAAAAAAAAATGTAAAACAATATTTTAGCTAAAAAAATTTGATGATATTCAATCAAAAAAAAAAAGTAAACAAAATTTTCCGACAAATAAACATCTAGAGGAATCATTACTCTGTGATAGTTCCTTAGTACGTAGTAATTTTGAAAGAATTGGGAAAAAACGAAAAAATGGCAATCACCGGAAAATCGAACACATACCTATATATACGCCATATCTGGCTAAAAAAAGATAGGCATGGGTAGCCAGATCATCTAGAAACACTTTCCAACACTATAAAAATATATTTTTTGCGACACTACTTGCCAATTCCTTACGGTAACATGACTAAGCAAAAAAATGCAAAACAAATAAAAAGGGGCACTCGTGGAAAAATGGCCATTCTAATATACGGCATTTAAGAAAAAAAAAATTTCAGCCACGTGCTAGGCAAACCATCAAGGCATATTTTCCGACAAATAAACATATAAATGAAATATTACTCTGTGATAGTTCCTTAGTACGTTGTAATTTTGAAAGAAATGGGAAAAAAACGAAAAAATGGCAATCACAGGAAAATCGAACACACTCTTATATATATGCCATATCTGGCTAAAAAAAAATAGGCATGGGTAGCCAGATCATCTAGAAACACTTTCCAACACTATAAAAATATAAGTTTTGCGACACTACTTGCCAATTCCTTACGGTAACATGACTAAGCAAAAAAATGCAAAACAAATAAAAAGGGGCACTCGCGGAAAAATGCCCAACATTCTAATATACGGCATCTCAGATAAAAAAAAAAGACATGCACGTGTTAGCCCAACCATCAAGGCACACTTTCTAACACATAAACATGAAAAAAAAATCAATAATATACGGCAATTCCTTACTACGTAGTAAATTTTTACATATATTGAAAAAAAACAGAAATTAGCAACCGCAGTTAAATACCCAATATACCAATAACTACGTCGTATCTGACAAAAACAAAATCACGCATGGGTAGCCAGATCATCTAGACACACTTTCCAACATTAAAAAAGCAAAAGTTTTACGACACTATTTCGCAATATCTTACGGAAAAATGACTTGGCAAAACAATTAAAAAAAATTAAAAAGGGACACTCGCGGTAAAATGCCCGACATTCTAATATACGACATCTCAGATAAAAAAAAAGACATGCACGTGTTAGCCCAACCATCAAGGCACACTTTCTAACACATAAACATGAAAAAAAATGAATAATATACGGCAATTCCTTACTACGTAGTAATTTTTACAAATATTGAAAAAAAAACAGAAATTGGTAACCGCAGTTAAATACCCAATATACCAATAACTACGTCGTATCTGACAAAAACAAAGTCATGCATGGGTAGCCAGATCATCTAGACACACTTTCCAACACTAAACAAGCAAAAGTTTTACGACACTATTTGGCAATATCTTACGGAAAAATGACTTGGCAAAAAAATGAAAAAAAATGAAAAAGGGGCACTTGCGGTAAAATGGTCCTCGTGGTGATGAACGACATTTTAACTAAAAAAAAAACATGCACATGGTAGCCAAACAATCCACCAAGACTTTCCACAACTGATAACCTATACAAGTTGCACCATTCTACGACAATTTCATAATACGTAATAACTTTGATAATTATGCAAATTATCTTAGAAGGGTAAACTCGGTCGCGCTCGACCCCGACGCGTCTCAGAAATCGGGGAAGGAGTACAGCTACAGCAATGCACATCTGGACACTACTAGAGCGTGTAGGGGAGACACCTCCTGCAGGTCGATCACCCACAAATTCAGTCACGGGGGTGAGTCACGTGAGAAAAACCTCTTTTTTTTTGACGCTCGGGGTCGCGTACGACCCACCGTACCTATCCAGGGTTAAAAAAAATTCAAATCTGTTATTATCAATGATAAAGTTAAAAACTGTATCAGTCAGGAATTTAAAAATATTTTAAAGTTGTTTGTAATATTCAACAATTGTATAACACAAATGAATACTGATGTTATAAAAAAACAACCAATTGATAAATTGATGATTGTAATATCTGAAAGTAACATTGAAATTTCTGTATTGCTTTCAAATGACATAAAGAATATCATTATATTGGACAACAATCATCTATGTGATATATTAAATTATGATGTCATTGGCCGGTGTATATCGTGTTGTTTAAAATCCACTGTGCCCGCAATAAAAAAAATTATAAAGGCGAAAGATACTTACTCACTTGAAATTCAGGTAAAGTATATCGAAAAAAAAAAATTTTGGATGAAGAGGAGACAATTAATTCAATTTTATCTAATACTTTTGAAAAAAAATGGGCTTTGTTGTAAACGCGAAAGTATGGAAGGTATTACAATTGTAAATGTACATCGTATTATAAAATAAAGTTATATCTCATATTCTATACCTGAAATATTTTACCTAGATTTTTGTTATATCAAGTAATAAATCATTAATGGTATTATTATTATAATTTTTTTAACGCGCTCGTGGTATATCTAAATTTTGTAATAACAAACATTCAAATAAATTTTGTTTTTTTGTGGTTAAATAAAATAACATGATTGTTTAAATTTACAAAATAATATATTATATATATACTAAGATGGTTATTACAAACGGCAACGTCATTGGAAAATTTGGTAATTGATTAACCAATAACATACATATACAAAGAACATTGAACCGAAATAATTTTACATTTGTAAATATATATTGTATTATAAAATAAATTTAAACCACATATTCTTAAATTATTTCTCATTTTCATTGTATATTTATAAAATTTTATGTAAAGTTAATTGGAGAGAGAGAGAGAGAGAGAGAGAGAGAGAGAGAGAGAGAGAGAGAGAGAGAGAGAGAGAGAGAGAGAGAGAGAGAGAGAGTTACATATATATATATATATATATATATATATATATATATATATATATATATATAGAGGGATAAATTTCTCGTCCTTCATTCTGGTTTCATATCACGCGATAAGTGCTTTATATATAAAACTTTCCTTATTTTCATTTCAATATGAGCGTTTTAAGTGAGAGATGTTTAGCATTTTTGTGTGATTATTATACTCATGGACAATCAGCAACACAAATAATAGAAAAATTAAGGAAAAAATTTAATGACGATATAATAATGAGGAGTATGATAAAAGAACTTACATTTTTTTAAGATTATATACATTTCATGAAAATAAACCACACAAAAAACTATCGTTATTTTCTTGATATGGTACATTCACAATTACCATCAATAAAAACAGAAAAAACAAATGAGTCCACATATTTACAATTATCAAACACAAATAAAGAAGAAACAGAATGGCCCCGTACAACTTATACAACAAAATCAGATAGTTTATCTATCAATAAAACGAAAAAAACAAACAATTCTCAATCTTCGTCGTTCTTGCCACAAAACCAATATATTTGTCCTCAGAAGAGACTAAACCGTGTAACGATTGCAAAACAAATACTTTCTGATATAGATATAAACCCATCTTTCACCGAGGAAATTATTACAGGAGACGAAATATGGATAAAAATTTATGATGCAACCGAAAAAAGATACAAAAACCCACGTTAACTGTATTTTTTTATTACAAAGGCATCATTTACCACGAATATGCTCCACTGAATCAAACTTTAACAAAAGAATACTATTTGGGAGTTCTCCAGCAATTGATTGGGGCCATAGAAATCAATCGACCAGATTTGTGGAAAAGTAAAACAATGCGACTTCATCACGATAATGCTGCTTCTCATACATGTAATTTGATAAAATATTTTATCGACACCCATTTCAAATACAAAGTGCCACATCCATCTTATAGTTCTGATTTGGCTCCTTGCGATTTTTGGCTTTTTCCGATAATCAAAAAGGCAATCTCTCTAGAAGATAGAAAAACTTTAGATGAAAATAAAGCCAAAAAAATAATAGATAAGATATTATCGGAAATTCCAGAAAAAGAGTTTAAAATATGTATGCTCGAAAAATATAAAAAGGTTTTAAAATTGTGCGTTGAATCTGGTGGAAAAAAAATATCTCTTTCAACGCCCCAGCATACGCTTATTGTAAAATAAACAAATAAATGGATGTAAAATTATATTGCCCCAAACATTTTATTGTGTATAATATTTATCTTCCCCAAACATTTTATTATAATAGTTATCCTCCATTAAATTATGAGTTAAAAGTTTAATTACCCGAACTACAAATTTGTTCATATAATCATTAGCAAAATTTAGTGATAATATATTCCTTTTGTTTGAAATTCACAAACTTGGGCTATCTGGGAATAATAATTCATTATAATATTTATCTATTTCTTTTAGATAATTTATATCAATATATTCCTCGCCCTTACGAGCTCTGCGTTTTATTCTATCATTCAACATTACATCAAAATTTAGTCCGTGTAAGTAAATAATTAGATCTGGGTTAAACAATTTTTGATGCAATATTTTTATATAAATCATAGAAATCTTTCCTTAATAGATTCTTATCGGCGTGCAGTTTACTAAAAACTTCAATACCACTTAAGATAGATCTTTCTCCAATGATTATATGTGGTCCTATCTCGGTCCTTTCATTTTGAATTATATCATAAAAGATATTAATTATATTTTTCATATATGTAAAATTATTACCAGTCTGAAATATTTCTGAAAATTCAGATTTATTTTTGTAATATTTTTCTAGGTTGTTTTTGTTTGCTGTATCATTCGACCATTCATCAGTAGGTTCTTGTAAAAACACACATTTTTCTTGTTTAGTTACGATTTAAACCTTTCTAATAAAGTAGATTTGCCGATACCAATATTTCCCTCGATTTCTATGTATATTATTTTTTGGTTTTTTATTTTATCTAAGATGTCCATGAATTGATCTTCCATCTTAAATAGTATTACAAATAAAAACTGGTATAAGTTATTATATACTATACATAAAATATCTTTATAATAATAATAATAATAACAGTAATTATGACCAACCATACAAAAATATAGATTATGACCTATAAATAATATTGGTGGCGCGCATGAAATATTATTCATATAATTATTGTTTTCCTTTATATTACCTATTTTTTTTTTGTCTTTGGTTATTTTTATGTGAATTATAAACAAATAATTTATTGTAAATAATATAAAAAGGCATTAAATAAAATAAATAGATAAAATGTTCTTGTAACTAATTTAATCACAACAATTATCTTTGTCGTTGTCTGACAAAAAAAATATTATGGAAATTAATGTTTACTGACAAAAAAAATATTATGGAAATTAATGTTTACTGGTGGTTGTGTACCAAACAACGCAAAGTAAGATGAGGCATTTAGCGTACGACTATAACTAATATTCTTATTAAACATAATATAATCTAAAGCACTAGAAATGTGCATCGTATTATTTTCATTACAAGAAATGTATTTTTCTATGGCTCGTTTAATTTCTCCGTTGGCTCTTTCTACTGATGCTTGACTTTCGGGATGATAGGGTCTGCCTTTTATTCTTTTAACTTCGGGCCACATCCTTTCTAAATATTCATTAACTGTTTTATTTACAAATTCGCCTCCATTGTCCGTTAGTAAGATTTTGGGGGCCCCTAATATACCTAATATACTCCTCAATGCATCGATTATAGATTGAGCATTTTTATTTTTTAAACTCTTTAGTACACAAAATTTAGTTTTATTATCTTGATAGTTTAGAACATATCTACAGCTAGTATCTTTTATCTTATTATCATTTAAAAGTTTTTGGATATCTATCAAATCTACTTGCCCCCTTATCCCAAATTCTGAAGATATAATTGGTTTTATATTTGTTTTTGGTTTTTTTGATTCTGCTTTTCTTTTTTTGATATTTTTACAAGTTGAACAGAAATTAGAAATGTATATTTTTACGTGGATATATTTAATATTTGCAGCATAGTTTTTACAAGCTTTAAAGGTTTTTTTAATTCCTCCGTGTAAAGAATTTATGTGTGCTATCTTAATCGTGTCATAAATTTCTTCAAAAGATATATACGGAATTATTCTTTCGTCGTTCTCTTTATTTTGGTCAATTATTACCCAATTTCCTTTATATTTTTTCAAACAAAAATGGCGTTTCACATAATAATATAATATCTTATCTTTTTTATTATCGATAGAAATGGGGGAATTTGAAAGTAACTCTATATATTTAAGAATTTTTTTTTTTATCTAAGTCTTTCCTTGTGCCGTTTAAATGTTGTTGGTTTTCATTAATCATCTCACTAAATTTCATTTCTTGGGAAATTTCATTGGTTGGTGAATAATTCATACTTACTTGAAATTCTTTCACTAATCCCCCCATTCCACCCCCCCCCCTTCTTCTCTGTTTATTGTTTTATATATACTATAGGCAAATAAAAAAAACCATAACCCATAACATATCCGAAGAATCATGATATAACTTACAGGTTAAAAAATTTCTTTGTATAATAATAATAATAATAATAATAATAATAATAATAATAATAATAATAATAATAATAATAATAATAATAATAATAATAATAATATCTTTGATTAAAGAAGCACAAGAGAACGCATTTGTTATAAAAAAACATAAAATCGTTTTGCAGAACAATTTTATATTCATTTCATGAATGAATTATCATAATATGAGCTCAATACAATTTAAATCGCTTTTTTTTTGGTCTAAAAAGACCAATGGAATGTTTGATTGAACATTACTAACGAGATTTTATTCGACGATCTTTTATTAGGTTTCGAGTATAAAAGTACGCTGACCAAAGAGTAACAGCAACAGTATAGAAAGAGCCTTCGCTGTCGTAGGACCAACTTACCCCAACAAAATGAATCAAGAAAACCAGACTTCACCAACAACCAGCCCCATCAGCCTGGGCACGGAAGAAACACGAACATTAATTCAAACGCACCAAGCCTTGGATAATCTCTTTAAAGAGATACGAGAGAATAATAATTTTACCAACTACCCCGAAGAAGATATTGAACTGCCTTATTGTCCTCAGGCGACAAAAAAACCATCAATAATCAAAGACAATTTGGAAAATATAATGGATATATTTCGGGCAAAACAAAGGGATTATTTTTCTACTATTCATAAAATGTGTAATATGCTCTTTCTAGCAACAACTTTTTCACAACCAGAAGATTTATCAGAGGAAGAACAAGAACGTATGGTCAATGAATTCCTTGGTGCTAAAAAATATATACAAAATTTTTTGGAATGTTGTTCTGTTGATATTTATAAAGTAGATATTCCCAATAGATTATCCCCCAAATTCACAGATTGGCCATACAACAATAAAGGTAAATCTTCGGCAAATTATATACAAGAATCACGATATTGGATAAGGCTTATGCTTGATGGTAAAAAAATACCCACCCAACACTTGTTTAGATGCTTTAAAAAGTCTACACGTGTTTATATATCGTTCAGATGAAGCTTACATATATACTAGCTATAACATCGAAACTAAACGTTATAGGGTTGGTATTGTGTATAATAATGGTTGCCTGTTATATTTAGGAAATTTTACGGAGCCTTATATGTTGGCTTTATATAAATTTGTAACTAGTGTTTGATAAACAAAATACATTTTCTCCTTATATATATATATATATATATATATATATATATATATATATATATATATATATATATATATATATATATATATATATATATATATATATATATATATATATATATATATATATATATATATATATATATATATATATATATATATATATATATATATATATACATACACTACACACCCAATTCTTTGCTTTATTTGTGTGTAGAAACTTATTAGTTGGATTGTTTTTGTAAAATAATAATAATAATAAGTGTAGAAATTATTTTGTTTTTTGAATAATATTGAATATTTTTGGGGGTTTATATTTTGTATTGTTTCAACTCGATTACATTGAAAATATTTAAGTGCCACTAATAATAACATAAAGACTGTAAATTTTAAACAATCGATCCTGGCATCTCGATTTTCATACCTATTCATATATTTTTCCTTTGTATCCTGGGATATCTCCCCGAAAAAACCAAACTTATTGAAAATGTTTATCAGGTGAAATTACATTATTTCTGTTTAATTCAATTTTTTCTAGTTCTAATTGTATATCGTTCACAACCAATACCGAATATTCTGCTTGATAGAGCTTATTATCTAATCCAATCCACTATTCGTAAACACAAAAATCATCGTTGTCTAACCACTCATTAAACTTCTCTGTTTGAATATTTGATAAATAATACTTTCCTTCTTCTATAAATTCTCTTATTTTTGTAAACTTTTTGTTCTTTTAATCAATCACCGATGTGTGTCCTCGTGGTAAGCTATATTGTCCCTCGCCAATACTCCCATAGGGAAAAGATGAAAGCAACACATTATGACTCTCGTTAGTATTCATAAATGCAGTAGATTTTATTTTGTTATCATTACTATTTTTATTCTTTAAAAGAAAATTAATAGCTGCGTAAGATGGTGAAACGCACACCAAAGTTTTATATGGATTTGTAGATTCAATACACATAATACCGTAAGATGTTGTCTTTTTGTTTGACGATTTATTATTATTTTTATTATTATTAATATTATACATTTTTTTCTTATATCTTTGTTGAACTTGTGTGTATACAGTATATAATAAATGTTTATAAAAGTGTATTTGACTTGTATATATTCCTTTTATTTAATGAAAGAAAAAATCATCCCTTTTTGTTATAGTTCTATATCTACCCTGGGTTTTAAACCCACATTTAATTCAATTTAAATTTTATGACAAAAAGAAAAAAAATACACCGCCATATTATTTATACCCACAACTCAAGGAGTTATTTCTAGTGCTGGTATTAGTTGATACAATTGATCAATGAATTCTTTAAAAATTTGAAATTCTGTTTGGACGACATTTTCAGTTTCACGAACATTGTTTGATAACACGGAAGATTCGATGGCTTCGGCTAAAATCTTTGGAGTTGTTTTTATTAGGTGATAACACCCATAATTATGTACTAGTTGGGAAATTTGACGATTCAAAAATTTTTTACAAAAACCATACTTGGTATTGCAAAAAATGTTTTCATTATTTAATGGTTCTTTTTCGTTTAGGTTTAATTTATCTTTTCCTTTATATTTATTCTTATTTAAACCAATTTTATCAAATACCATATTTCGCCTAACCAACGTTAATTGTTGAAATCTACCAGTCGTAAAAATCCACAAAGCCGTAACAAAAGCACTATGAAAGAAATCTAACAAGACACAAAGAGAATTATAATTTAACATAGAAGTGACTTGTGTTTGATTATTATTATTATTATTATTATTATTATTATTATTATTATTATTATTATTATTATTATTATTATTATTATTATCATTATTAGGAAAATATGAAAGAATGTTTTCATTACTATTATTAAAAGATAGGGGATGGGAAAATGTTCCACTTAATATTTTAGCATTATTATTTTGTGGAGAAAATATATGAGTAAATAAGTTACAACTAATAATTTTCATGCGTCCCTCTTTTATTGGTTCAATTTTTATTCCATCGGGGTGTATAGAATAGGGTATATATTTTACATTAACATATACTGATATGATTTCATTTAATAATCTCATATACATATCCATGTGTTTTTGTTTGCTTTCATGCAGTTCTTCGGTTTTTTGCGCGCTATATCTATTCAAAAATACGCCCAAGGTTAAATATAATTGGTCGTCACAAATATTTTTTAAAAATTCCATACAGTATCTATCATATGATCGTACAATTAACGTTGGAAAACACACAATTTCAGAAAAGTGTTCTCTAAATTCTGGTGTGAAATTTAATATTTCAGAAATAGATTTTCCATCTTCTTGTTGAATATATATTAGATGAGGAGTTGAATAAATAAAGGCCAATTATTTGTTGTTGTTTTTTTATTAATAAACAGGGAATCTTTTACATTGCCAATAAAATATAAAGTATTTATGGTTGTATGGTAAGGATACAATCTTAATATATTACTCTTGCCATTTATTTTCATACATTGAAAATTATCATCATCAATTGGATTTATAAAATTGGGCAACCCGCACGTTAAAGATAAGATTTCTATGCGATATTGTTCGTCTTGAAATTTTGGAGAATTATTCATTTATCAATTTTTTATTTTTTGTAAGTATTTTAAATTTTTATAGATGCTGTAATAAAATTACTTAAATTCTCAGCAAGTTTGGTTTCACTGTGATCAATGGGTATTTCTTTGATAATATTTGATATGGCATCGTGGCTATGCAACAATTGGTGGTAAAAAATATTCAAGTCATTTGAGATATTTAGAGGATATGTACTGCACAAAGCATATATACAATTTCCAGTCATATAACTAATGTTAACTATATCTTTACAGCTTGAATCATAGTGCCATTTTATAGAATTTGGATTTATTAAGCTCAAAAATATAATTGTCAGTAAAAACTCAACTTGGTTTTCATTGGCATGGTTCTTTCAATTCAATTTCAAAAACTCGTCTAAATAAAGCCAAGTTAAGGTAATTAATTTCATTAAAAAAAAAACGGGCATAAATTTATCTTTCCTTAAAATGATTTTATTTTCGGAAAAGCGACTTTCTTTAGTCAAAAGTTCATGATATAATGTAAGTTGTTTATTTTCTTGGTTATATCCCATAATAAATTGTCTTGCTAGTAATTGTAATGTGTCTATTATTTTTCTGTGTCTTATATCTTGTAACAGGTTATAATTCTTTATATCATGAATAATTATATCCATATTCTCTTTTAATATTTTCATTACCCGTTTAGCATTACCGTGATTACCAAATATATATATACATGCTTGATATTGTATTTACCCATAACGTGGGATAATTCCCCCCGACAAAAATTAGATTTGGTATTATAAATTTCATCTAAAGCACCATTAAAGGCCAAATGAGAATATTCATTATATATAACAAAATTTTTAGTTTTGTGTCGAATCATAGTTTTCCAATCAAAAACTATATATGATATTTCAATAGGAATATTAATATAATATTTTCGACGTCCATCTTTTTTATATTTTCATAAGAACCAGTATTTTCGGTTTTAAAATAATTAAAAGCTAATATTATTCGACAATCGGTGGACTCGGTTTCCATGATTAATTAATCTCTAACAATTTTATTATGTTGTTTATCGAAGAAATTAAAACTGGTATGAATAAACAATCAATAGAATTTCTTTGTGTTATATATGTTTATTTGTAATAATATAAAATAAAATTACTATCAATATAGTTAAAAAATTCTAATAACAAAAATATTAAATGAAAGAAATTTTTTTTGTATGATATTTTCCCGTGGTAAATTTTTTTTTAATAATTCAAATTATAGATTTGGCGATAATATTTATGTGATGCATATATAAATGGAAGGGCGACAAAGTTGACTCGAGTATTATAGCACTGTTTTCTATCATAAACACACGTCTGTGATTTGCTACTGCCGTTATACTTTTTTGTGGAGTAATTTACAGAAAAAAAAATTAAGCCAGCCAATCAACCATGAACACCCACAACCACAACGAGTTAAAAGATTTGGGTCAAATCAATTTAAATGCAAAATTATGCGTCTTAAAAGAAGACGAAGATAATCCTCATTATTTTTTAAAGTTACCATCACTAGATTTAAATGATTTAGGAGACGTTTGCAATATAGCAATGATTGATGTATCAGGTTCTATGTGCTCGTGTTGGAAAAATCTTATGGGTGGATGGAATAATCATATAGCTCCGAAACTTTTGGGAACTACTCACGTATACACCTTTGCGACCAATGTAAAAAAAAAGACCAGAACGTGAACTAAACAATAGTTATTTTGATAGGGAAATGACAAACCTTACAGACGCCCTCTCTACAATCCAAACTGAAATATGTAAATGTGAAGAAAAGAATATAAATGTTTTATTAGTTACAGATGGACACCATGCCGTATCGTATAAAAATAATCCTGAATCTATTATCAAAGGCATGAAACTTCCCAAAGAAAAAATGTGCAATGTTTTCATTCTTGATTCTTGGTATTGGTGGCAGTTTTCCAGTTCAATATAGCATAGACATACGTTCAAAATTACATAATGGTCACGAGAATATACCTTCGTTGTTTTGGGCTAAAAACGACCATGAGATACAGGAAGTGATAAAGAATATCGGTGATGAACTTTCTCGGGGCAATCATTCCTCCGTGGTAAGTTTAAATATACCGGGATTTTTGTTGCCGGGATCTTCAGCGCAACATGATTTCCACGCGGGTGATTGGATATACATGCCCCACGAAATAGAAAATCTTGATCAATTTCAAATAAGATATAAAAATTGTATTGGGACTTTATGTTTAAAGTCCATAGAAGGCACGGTAGAAATTATGGAAGAAATATTTTGTCAACGGCATTCAACTCTTATTAAACTACACACACTAGATAAAACTACACCAAAAGGTGTAATAGATTTAGAAAAGAAAATATTTGAATTTTACATAAAACAAAAACCCAAAGAAGAACATAAATATTCTATTAAACAGAGGATAAAAAATAACCAAAAGAAGCACGAAGATAATATACCTTATGAAGATCGGTTTCATCAGCAAATACGTAAATTGGAAAATATTCTAATGCAAAAAAAATATGAAAATGAAATACAATTAGCCAAAGATATACTGATTACATCTGTTGTTAGAAATAAATATCAAGAAAAATCTTTTCGACTTAAGGGACATACCGACGTGGATTATCATTCAGATGTTAAAGTATTTCTTCAAGTTCTCTCCCAAAATATGGAACAAATAAAGAATATTAGCGTATCACTGGACAAGTGCTGCCGCATTACAATGGGTTCTACAGTAACTGATATTCAGGATGGAGATTTAAGAGAAATGATTGAAACATTTGATAAATTTGATTTTTTGAAATCATTTACTATTTCTGGAATTCCGGTATTTGCACCAACGAGAGATTCTGTATCTTTAAACCCCTGGTCATACTCTGTTAAAAATATAGTAACATCACCCTATAGTATAATGAGTCAAATAGCATTAGAATCTTATGGTTCCGCACACATGCAGGAAGGTGATCATAAGAAGGTGAAAATTAAATATGACGACCAACGAACAGAATTTAATGCCATTATTCCAATATTTTCTTCTGAACACGCCAAAATTATGCAACCAATTGTTAATACTAAAATATATGCAATGTGCTCAACATTTGCGATTACAAAAAATCCGTATATTATTGATTTCGACATACATATAGCCGCTTTGGTGGTAGCTTGGATAAAAAGTTTATTCGAAATTCAAACCTTTCCTATCCCGGAGCACGTAAAAAATCGTATGGAAGACATTGAGGCTACAGCAGAGTTGTATATGAATACCAGGAGATTTATCGTTTATTGTAATGCGTTATTAAATAATACCACACAAGCATTAATGACCGAAAGCACAGAAATAATTCCTTCATATAACAAAACCATAAAATGCGAATCTCTTATTAAACCAGTATTTTTCCTTTTTATGGAAGCCAAAAAATCTATAATTTCAAATAACGATATAATTGGTATAATGAAATTAATACTCATTGAATATATTGGACGTTGTATTACAACTGCAGATAGATCGTCAAATAAATATTACTGTAATTTCTATATAGAATCATTGGATGAGTTGATTACAGATTTGATTAAAAAGAAAACATCAAATCTTTATAATGAATATAATTTTCAGAATATACTAGAAAAGTTTTATACTTTAGAAGAAGTTTCTAAGGCTGCTAAAAAAATTACGAACGAAAGCGGTGATTTATTGTACAACTTTGTACCAAAAGTATACATTGACAAAATTGAACAATTAAGAAATGTAGCATCTGCGGGTGATATCTCTTGGCAAACTCTGAAATTTTTTTCGCGTTACATAGGACTAAATGAACTTGAAGTTGATGATTTATTCAGCGAAGAGAATATTTTTATTTATACATGCCACGCCCTAAGACACACATCATCCCGTATTCGTATGCAGAATCCAATAGAGGATTTTGATCGGAGCTTACGTTTGTTTATGAAAATATTAAAAATGAACTATATAAAATTATTAGCGATCAGTTTCAATTAAATTTTACAAAAACTATGGAGGAAGCGTGGATCAAGGCATATCTAAACGCACACACCGAAATAGTAGAACCAATGACGCGCCAACAAATTATATCCGAGGCACAAAAAAAGGGTATTGATGTTACGAATGATTCGTTTGTGACCGTTTATAATAATTTTCGAGAATCAGGATTACTTTCAAATGCTTGTCAAACTCGGGCTTGTCCCTATTATTTGGTCCCACGCAAAAATTACAATAATCATGCTAGTGTAGAAAGGAAAATGAGTAAAAATTTCCTTCACGGCTTACATAAAATATGTTATACACATCTAAATGATACCGAGGATGAAATTATGACAAAATTTAATTCACCAGAAATAACTATGGATAATATGAATGCTGTGCGATATTTACAGAAAAAATATCAATGTTTATCGCTGGAAAGTTTGAATTAACTTACTTTAGTTTGTTTATCAGGGGCTTGAATATATAAAACCACACCCGCAACACCCTATAAAGCTAAATGTAATAATAACCCCACCCAAAATCTTGATTTTATTTTGATGACAATAATTACATATCAATCCATACATAAAAATGCAAACAATAAGCGCAAATAAAGCCGTTAATTTTAATATATACAAATCATAATTTTTTCCTACATTTTTTTGCCTTAAATCTAAACTTGTAACATCATAAGTAAGCTTTTCAATTTCTTCCTTAATCTTATTTGTGCTATTTTCTAAAATAGATTCTGGTGATATTGTATTTATTTTGTTTTTACTTTTGTCGTTTTGAAAGATTGTGAACATTGTATCCGTTATTGATAAATCGTTATAATCTTGAATGTTGATGTATTGCCCCAAACTGTTTACTTTTAATAAAGAAATATATTAAAAAAGAAGCGCCATTTCTTCATTCGGATCTATACCCGTCCTTCCAATGTCATTAATATTTTCAGGAAATGTGGTATGAAAGTTGATGATACATATGTTATAGATAAATTCTGGAGTTATGAGGGGAGATATTATATTCCTTGAATATTTTTCTTCGTCTGGTTGTTGATTGGTAATAGAAATATAAGAAAGTGGTGATAAAAATTATCCCTTTTTCTTTTCATTGTTTGATGCTAATTGTTTTAAAATTGAATCTACATTTTCCTGGCGGTAAAGTTCTAAGTGATTACGAGATCATTTGCGATTATACCCACCCACGTTATATTGTACGAGAAGAATTTCTGGAATTACTGTTAATACACCCAAAGATAAAAATGTATTAGCTGCTGAGCTTAACATTGTTAAGGATTCGATAGCTAATTGAATCCATACTTCTGAAATTATTGTTCTTAAAATAACAGCAGTTAAACGCATACCACATTCAATTAATCCTTTCATTCTAACTCCAATTGTGTTTATGTTTTTTGTAGTAATCATAACATAATTCTTGGTATAATATTTTAAAAGAAACGCCAATATAATGGGGGACGCAAGAATGCTTTCTTCAATCAAAATAGTCTCGCCCATTGAGCGTATTATTTCTAATGCAGCATTCCCAACATCTTCCCCCACCTTTGATGATATAATACCTTTATAATGGCCTACCATTAAACCACCCACATCTCTTTCGTTTTGGGGCTTTATGATAGTTACATTTTCGAGTCTTTTGATTATTTTATCTGCTTTATTGGTAAAAAATCCTAGTTCAATCTTTTTTTGTTTGATCTTTTTTTCAGTGTAACCGGGGTTTAGGGAAAATTCGTTATCGTTATCATCTGTTGTGGCAGATTTAATAACATATGTAATAGGTATTGTAGATAACTGAACTATATCAGAATCAGACAATTGATTCATAACTGCATCCCCAAATACGTAACCTAAAACTTTCCTATGCGCTGATTTTTCACAGGTATCCGTTTCAGCATTATAATCTTTACGAAATCTATGACAATATTCTTGGTTATATTTTATATTTTGGTATTGCACATCCCACGACAAAGGTGGAGCATCCACCAATCCAGACATATCACACACCTTGGCTGGATCATTGACACGAAGCTTTAAATAACTTTCTTTGGTTAAAAAAGATGAAGAGGGGGATGATAAACTAGAAGATAATAAATCCTTCTCTTTTTTATCTGTATTATCATCATTCATTATCCACCTTGATGATGGTAATATAGCAAATCTTTTTAGATTTGTCAATTGCATACCACAATAACACTTTTCAATACCACTACCATCAGGGTAATGTATCTCTATGGAAAATGTTTCAAAAAATATTTCTGGTCTTTTATTAATAGTATCTAAAGAAGAATTCTTGATTGTTTTAGTCAATTTAAAGTTTTCTGCGAGAAAATCATTAAATTCCTCGTAAATTTCATAGCAGGCTTCACCACACGTTGGTATATTGTCATTAATAATATACGATTCGAGACATGGTTTTTTATAATCATGTTTATAACACTTGAGCATATTAAAGCCCAATGTAGTAAACTCTGCTACAAAATCAAATGGATATTTTTTCTAAATTCATCTGGAAAATTTCATGGTATTGGAGTAATATCTCCCCAAGGAACATTTCGAATAATTATATTTTTAAAATATTTGGCACCTTCACGAGACCTTAATTTTTCAAACATTTTACGCAAAAGAATTCTATCGGTGATTAATAAACCTTGTATGATATCATTGTGTGTTTGTAATGGATATTCAAATGATGGTGAATTATGGAACAATTTTTAATTACATTTATTATTTCTTATAGACAAACAAAGGTTACGAAAGAATAAATATAAATAACCATTTACTTTTATTCCACGAAATAAAATTTTAAAACTATTTTTCCTAATTTTCTTGTGCTTTTTGAAAATTATATAGAAATGAAACACATAGAAAATATTTCAAATTATTGAAAGTTATTTATTATTATTATTATTATTATTATTATTATTATTATTATTATTATTATTATTATTATTATTATTATTTAAAAAAATCTTATTTTTACATATTCATATATATTAAAATGTAGCATTTTATATTCAAGATGAAAAAATTAATACTAATGCAAATATAGATATATAAAAAATATGAACTTTATGGAAAATTTAAAGAAAATTACAAATAGAATTACCAACCCAAGTTCTTTTCAGGTACTAGTAGAAATGCACAACAATAATGTTGATTTTAATAATTACATTCCATTTTCTCCCGGACCACCATTACCACGGCCAGCAATTCCTAATAGTCCCTATCCACATGATACAAATCCAAATTACCCACAACAACAACAACAATTACATTTAGTCCCCTATCAGCCACCGGGTACCGATATAGTCCCATATACTGGAAACAATAATAATAATAATAATAATAATGATGATATGAATTCTAATTTATTTTCACCACCACAGCCAGCAATTCTTAATAATCCCTATCCACATGATACAAATCCAAATTACCCACACCCACACCCACACCCACAACAACAACAACAATTACATTTAGTCCCTTATCAGCCACCGGGTACCGACATAGTCCCATATACTGGAAATAATAACAATAATAATAGTTTTCAGCAGTCTTTGCTACCAATATCATCATCATCATCACCACCACCACCACCAGCAAATTTTCTACCTCCTGTAACTAATAATAATAATAATAATCAAATAGTATTACCTAATTCGTCCCAAGCACCCAGGGAGAAAACGAAAAACAAAAAATATTGTAGCGAATGCAATATTCGAAAGCGCAGAAATTCTAATACATCCAGTAAGCCATCAAGGGAGATGAAAAGAAGGGGCAGTATCAGCAAAAATAAAAAAAAAAATAGAAAGAAAAGTACAAGTAGTGATGATAAAAACGAAAAAAATAGAATAAGAAGAAAAAGTACCAGTGATCAGGGGGGCACAAGAACCAGAAAAGAAAGTATGAGTAAAAATAAACAAAAAACACCAAGACAAAGAAGGTCGTCAGTTTCTTCGCCCAATAACCGCAAGCCCGGTCGCCCAAAAGGTTCAACAAATAAAATAAAAATGAATCTTATAACCTTAACTAATCCAAATAATGATAACGAACAAATTGGAAAAGTTGAATGCGAAATTAGAGGCAATAGACAACAGAAAAATAAAGTTTTATCTTCTTACAAAAATGTTAAATTAGAGAGACCACTAATGGACGGCCAACTTAGCGGAGACTGTTCAAAAACACTAATACAAAGTACATTTAAATCTTAATTCAAAAGTATGTTTCTGAATTTGATTGGCGTGTAAATAACAAAACTTTAAAAAACAAGGATAAGAATATGACAGAATTATTTGGTGATATTTATTTTTATATGCAGATAATGAAATGTTGTCTCCTATAATACAGCGAATAAGTTTTTTTTCCTCGTTTGATACTTGTTTTGTATAACATTTTTTTATTGTTTTCATAAATTATATCATTAACATTACTATTATCCCCATAATCATATATATATTTATCATTAACAATTTTAAATTTTCTGTTTAGTTTATTAAGAAAAATTTTTATAAATTCAATTTTAAATTTAATAGGCATATTTTTGAAAAATGATTGGTGTTTCGAGAGTTCTGGGAAAATATTCCAATGATTCATTGGATTTAATGTTATAATATGAATGGGTAAAATACTCGGGGGGTATACTTTCATATCAATATATACATAATTTATGGGAATTTTTAGGAGGAATCTAGCCTTAAATTTTGTTATTTTATTATCATTACCCAATTTCTTATAAGATAAACAAGGACCCGTCATTTCCATATTATGTGTATTTAATGAGAAAACTTAAATTCTTAAATATAATAATAAAATAGATATTAATATATAATTATTAAAAAAAAACTTTATTATTATAATCTTTATGATTATTCTAGGTTCATTATAATGCCCATATTAACCACCATTCGATCTTTTGTTAAAATGCCATATAAAAAGGGCCTATTTATCTCGGTTATAATTTTATTTTTAATACTATCATAATAATATAAAGCAGAGACAGAAGAACTTGAAACTCCACGGACATTTACTGTTATTTCATAACTCGTAGTTAACAGAATATTTTGACATTTAAAATCTTTGTTTTTTAAAATGTTTGAAATGTCTCGGTCATCATCAAATAAACGTGATAGGTTCCAGGTTGCTCCTGGACCAGCAAACGAAAATGCTTTATCTATATTCATAGAGTTATATTTTACTTTGAATGTTGGTAGAATTAATTTAGTAGAAATGTTCTCGTTAAAAGTATGATGTAATGATCCCCAATCGATTTTTTTGTTTAATTCTATTAATTCATCAAATGAAGCAATCTTATTCAGAATAAAAACAACTAAATAGTCACCACCATCAAGATGCATTTGATATATATCAGCCCCATCGTCACGCAACATGAGACTTGTAGGCAGTTCAGAATAATCCCCGCCAATTACGCTTACTATAATTTGTTTATTTGGGTTTATGAAAAACTCTCTGCTTCCATAATCTTCAAAGTGTTCTTCCCAAATATCATCCAATTTTGTAACACCCGAAATATAAAGTTTTACGTCATTTCCTATTGTTGGATCCATAACATTATTCATGTGGGTTTTATCAAAAAAAATTTTATTAATGCGGCGTATGGCTTTTGATGATTCTGATAGGCTTGTTGTCATATAATTATCTGATAATGGTATGCCCAATTTTTCCCCTCTTGCATATATTCCCACAGCAACTTTAACTTTAGAGTCTGCTGGTGGTCGCTGGTTAATAGCATTTAATAACTTTGGACTATTAATATATTGGGCAGTAACACCACTAGCACCATTTACTAATGGCGCTAGAGTTTTAATTATACCATGAACACCAATACCAACATTTCCGTTATTGGATTCTCTTTCTATTTTAGCAATGACAGAAAACAAGGCAGAACACTAGTTATTGTGGTTTTTATATAGTCCCATTTTTTTGTGATAAATTGAATAATCTCCTTTTCTATTTTTTTTATTATTTGTTTTGTCGGTTGGCTAACTTGTTTACTTATACGTTGAACTAAAGTAATATTTCAAGTGTGTGCATATTTTATATAAATCAAGAAGTACTTAATTTTTAAATTATATTTAAATATTCACTGTAGACAATAGATAAAATTATTATTATTATTATATCAAATATTATTTCCCAATATTAAAAAAGAAAGGAAAAATGAACAATTATAATATTGGTGAAAATGAAACTTATATTACGCCATGTTTTGGGGGGATATTCGATTTTTAAATAATTTATCAAATTATCTAAATGCGTCTAATGTAAAACAAATTTGCGAAAATTATAACAAACCATATGCAATGAATAATTTTAATCCAAGAACTGGGCGTATTCGTATTGGAATGCCAATCACTAGGCCGAGAAAAATAATAAGAGAGGGAAGTTTAAAAAATTACAAATCAATAATTCTAAAGTTCTGTCGCTACAAATTACATCATTATGGAAAAGAATCTCTGATATCACCAGAAATGATTGAAAAATAAGTTGACGATCATTTAAATAATGGAATAAAACAGTACCAAACTATAGCAACTGAAATTCGCGTTCTTAATAAAAATATTTCGTCCCAACAACGGGCCAAGAAATGGCTAAACCAAAACCCAAATTTTTATGGGGAAAAAATAAGTATACAGCATGCAACAGTACCATTTCCAATAAACCCCAATTTATGCATGGAGAATTTGCTTTATGTATGTTAAGATTATATAAAACTTGTCCCAATAGAGATCACGTACATAAAGCTTTTTTAATATATTATTCTGGATTAAGATCAGCAGAAGCAGATTCTTTAACATTTAGAGATATAGCACAAGGATATTCACAAGATATGATTATCATACCAGTTAGAAAAGGAAAAGGACGTCAAATGAGAAATGTTGTTTTATTTCAAGGTGCTCCCATTTTATATTACAAGAAACATTTAATCACATATTTGGCGTTAAAGATTAAAAAGTTGCTAATAGATAATCCAAATAAAGAATCTAAAGATTTTCTAGACATAAAAATATTTGCCGCTTCAAATTATCCAGCATGTAGAAAGGCATTTCGTAAATGTTTGCAGTGGGCGGTCGATAAATTATTTGTCGAACGAGACCAAGATAACTCTGACGAAGATGATATCAATATTAATAATGAGGAAGAAGAAGAAGAAGAAGAAGAAGAAGAAGAAGAAGAAGAAGAAAATAACATAAAAGGGGCAGGGTTACATTCTTTAAGAGCAGATTGGTCAACGCGAACATTAACTTTATTATGTTCGATAAACAAAAATCCATATATCGCTGCAAATATGACTGCACTCTTATTGGGACATAGATCCATTGAGTTACTTAATAAACATTATTTAAATCAAGGAAATAGCCTGAATCCCGAAAAAAACCACATTCAATTAATTTTAGAAAAATTTGAAAATTACGTTACAGAAGGCACCGAAAAGATGGTGACTGACGAAAATTATTCTCTGTGTGACAAACCCACCAAAATATTATTCGGTGGTATCAATTATGGAAATATTGTTAAAGAAATACAAAGAAATAGAAAAAGGAAAAGAATTGGAAATTTAGTAGCGCTAAGTAAAGTAAAAGACGAGTGTTTTATTCTTCGTGAAACAGTGAAAGAAAATTATTGTTATGATGATAACATAAATATAATAGATGATAATGGTGATGATGATGAAGATGATAATAATAAAAATATTAATAATGATGATATAAAATTTACGAACGAAGAAGACTATTATACCATTAACAATTACGCCAACGATGAGTTATTATTTTCTGGTGAAGATACAGAAAATCTAATTTATATTTAGCTTAAACTATTTTCAAAAATATTTCCCTGTTTGATACTAATGATAATAATATAAATATAATATAACATTACGATTCACCGCTATAATTTGATGTTTTGGGTGTGGTATTAATAGTAATAGTAGTAGTAGTAGTAGTAAGTTTGAAATGAATACTAATCCTAATCCTAATGATATAGTATGGCCCCTAAGCTTTAATGGCCAACGGAATGTAGATATTTCTATTGATTGTGGATTTTTTTTTCACGTGTTATATCGAGACGACGATCATTTGAAAATAAGATTATTATATCGTGCATTTTGGCTTTTTCCTACGTTTGAAATATTAAATTTGGGCTCCACAACCTGGAGAAAATTTATTGATAACGATAAGATTATTGATATAGATTTAAAAGATAATTCTTTGCCTTTCCCCTATGTATTATTATTTGCCATTGATGCTAATATTCGATGGGGCGTTTATTCTAAACTGCGAGTTAATGGCAATATCAGCAATATTCCAAAACTAGCGCCTTACGATTTTGTAGAAAAATTCTATAAACTAAAAAAAGAATCTGATAATGTAATTGTTTATACTGGATATTTTTGTACAAGAACGTGGGATGTTGTATGTAAAAAGTGTATATATTATACAATTAAACCAAACTGGGTTAGTAGTAGTGGGAGACACGAATTCACAGAATATTTTCACATGAGACGCATTGAAGATTTACCAATATTTAAGTGTTTTGGCAAAGATTTCCATATATGTTTTGGCACAGAAAAAAATTTCCATATACTTGTGTATATACTTAATTATTATCGTCATTATTATTGTAAATACTGTTTACGTCCTTGTTTTCATTTTATCACAGTATCACCTCATTTTCTCTTGGGTGAATTAAAGAAATTTTATATTCATCATAATAGTTTCACATATGTAGAACTTTGTTTTGGAAGATTATATTCAATCTTCTTGGCAGTTTGGAAAAAAGTACAGGCACCGACAATTTAACTCATGAAATATTTACAAACAATCTTGTTCCAAATACATAAATTTGTTTTTCTTTTTTTTTGTATATATTTGATGAAGAAAGACTTTATTTTTCATTGTTGTTATTGGTGAACTTAGTATTTAGAATAAATAGATAATAGAAGAATAAAGAATCTAATATTTTTAATTTTAAAGTTTCTTTATCCAATATTGACATTAAAGTTATACTTACTGTGCTCTTGTTATAAAGAAAATTTCCTTTTGTTTTTTTTTGTTTTGTTTTGTAGTTTTTTTTTTCCTAAAAAGGAATGAATGAAGCTCTCAGAAATCAATATTCAGTTTTACCTACATTTTCTTGTATGTTGGGCCGTTGTAAAATAAGAGGATTGAAGGATTCAGGTAGCCAAGCTAATTTCATTTCTGCGTGTGCTTTAGAAGGTCGGCGTTTCAAAGTTCTTAGAGATAATATTGACGTACATATCTATGGGATTAATGGACCAAAACTCTATCATACAAAGATAGTTGAAATTTATGTTAAGATTGGGAAAACAGTGCATAGTATAGAAGCTATTTGTGTCCCAGGTATTAATTTGGAATTGAAATTACGCAGCATTGGTAAAGTTGTTAAAAGTTTTAGAAATTATGGTTATGAGCTTTTAGATGAGTTTCTTGATGAGGATAAAGAAGACATATCAGACATTCAGTTTGAACTGGGCGCAAATTCAGCGCACTGTCTCTTGGAAAAGGTGGTTAGTTTTGGTCATCGTGGTCAGTGTGTGTACTATGAAACAAAATTTGACACTCTGTTAATAGGAAACATTGAGAAATTAATTGCAAATTTGAAATTTCTCCCTAACCTGCATGATGATACTTATTTACTTTTTGGCTCGGACACTGACGGTAAAGAAAAGGAAGATATGGAAGGGGACAGTAGTACACACCGAAGAAAAAAGAGGAGGGCTGCTGTCCTTGGTGAGACAAGAACGAGAGATATGTTGAGACTATTATACCATTAACAATTACGCCAACGATGAGTTATTATTTTCTGGTGAAGATACAGAAAATATAATTTAAATTTAGCTTAAACTATTTTAAAAAATATTTCCATACTTGATACTAATGATAATAATATAAATATAATATAACATTATGATTCACCGCTATAATTTGATGTTTTGGGTGTGGTAGTAGTAGTAGTAGTAATTTTGAAATGAATACTAATCCTATTCCTAATGCTATAGTATGGCCCTTAAGTTTGCCCATAAGTTTTAATGGCCAACGGAATGTAGATATTTCTAGTGATTGTGGATTTTTTTTCACGTGTTATATCGAGACGACAATTATTTGAAAATAAGATTATTAAATCGTGCATTTTGGCTTTTTCATATGTTCAAAAAATTAGCTTTAGGCTCCACAACTTGGAAAGAATTTATTGATAATGATAAGATTATTGATATAGATTTAAAAGCTATTTCTTTACCTTTCCCCTATGTATTATTATTTACTATTGATGCTAATATTCGATGGGGAGTTTATTCTAAACTGCGAGAAGATATTATTATAAATAATGGTAATATCAGCAATATTCCAGAACTAATACCCGATAATTTTATTGAAAAATTTTATAAACTAAAAGAAGAATCTGCTAATGTAATTGTTTATACTGGATATTTTTGTACAATAACGTGGGATGTTGTGTGTGAAGAGTGTATGCATTATACAATTGAACCAAGCTGGGTTAGTAGTAGTGGGGGGCACAAATTCACAGATTATTTTCACACGAGACGGATTGAAGATTTACCAATACCTAAGTGTTTTGGCACAGAAAAAAATTTCAATATATTTGTGTATATAATTAATAATTATGGTCATTATTATTGTAAATACTGTTTACGTCCTTGTTTTCATTTCACTACAGTATCACCTCATTTTCCCTTGGGTAAATTAAAGAAATTTGATGAATATTATTCTTGTTACAAATATATATATATTATTTTAAAGAATTATATTCAGGCTTGGTTAATACTATAGTAATCAACAATTTAACCCACGAAGAGGACGAACAAGAAATAATTATAAAAGATCTTGTTCCTAATACATATTTTTTTCTCCTTCTTTGTATATATTTTATGAAAAAAGTCTTTATTTTCCATTGTTGTTATTGGTGAACTTAGTATTTAGAATAAATTGATAATGGAAGATAAATTTCATACACATTGGCCATTAAATTTTGGTGGTGAACACAAAGTAAACATTTCATGTGATCGTGGATTTTTTTTTCGTGTGCTATATCAAGACGACAATCATTTGAAAATAAAATTAAGGCCGTGTGCAGTTTGGCTTGGTTTGATATTTGATAAATTGTATTTAGATCCCAGGTCTTGGAAAAACTTTATCGATAATCTGATTATTACTTTTAATTTTGAGGCGGAGTCTATATCCCTTCCATATGCAATATTATTTACAGTTGATGCTCATATTCGATGGAAAGTTTATTCTAAAACACTACAACCAGAAAATAATAATAATGACAACACCATCGATATTCCAAAATTAACATATTATGACTTTGTGAAAAAGTTTTATAAGATGAAAAAAAAGTCTGATGATAATATAATTATTTGTTCTGGATGTGTTTGTGAAAGTACTGGGAGAGTTATTTGTAAAGAATGTATACGTTATGTATCTGATCCGGGCTGGGTGACTGGGCCCGATAGATACCACGATTATTTTTGTGTAAAAATAATTGATAATTTCAAGCCACTTCTGGATATTACTGAAAATTGGGAAGAATTTAAAGGCTATTTTTGTTCTATTTGCATGCGTCCGTGTTTTTTTTGCACATCAATATCAGCAAATTCAACAATGTATAAGGATATTCAGCCCGTGGGTTCTTTTAAGAATACTTTTGATAACAAACCCATCGAAGAATTAATTGATAAAATAATAAAAAACAATTATATTTATGAAAGCAAAAATAAACGCCGTTTTAAACAAAGACATGCTTCAAAATAAAAAAAAACCTTTCGTTCATTATTTATTTTTTATTTTTATGTATATTACTTTCTTAAGAAAACACTATTCCCGCGCGTTGTGTTAGAGTTAATCAGACTGAAAATATATCAATTTTATATTATATATTTGAGGATGAATATTATCATTTCAATGTTTTCATTATTGTGATAGTAGTTAGTAATCTTGAGTGTTTTTTTTTTATTCATTTTATTTTGTTTAATCATCACAATACCCCACCATGTAAAAGGAAACAGACTTAATTGGCAATTGTTTAATGAAAATAAAGTAATTGTATTTATATTTAGTCGTTTTATTCATATCATTATACTTATGATAACCACACAAATAGAATTATTCTAATTTACAACTTTTACAACAATGACGAATTTCTATCAATTCATCAGAATTTTTTGAAATTGAAGGGGCCTGTTCTAAATAATATTCACTTTCGTTTGTCCTCTTACATTTAAAACAAATTAGTTCTTTTGTACGTTTATTTTTTTTTCTTTGAGTATTAAATATTTCATCGGAGTGTTCGTTTTATCATTCATTGTTATTGTTTTATTCAAAATTGGTATATACGGCGCCAGGTTTTTTAAAATTTCATTGTTATTCATAAATATAATCACTATCAGCTTATATTGATCGTAATAAAAATTTATTTGTATATATGTATACATATATATTATTTTTTTATTCATTTTAATGAACCAAATTTATATAAAATTTAATGAAAAAAATGTTTTTTTATCAAGAAATAGTTTTAAGCATTTTCAATTAAATATGCGTGTATGTACAATATCATCTTTTTCAAAAGCCAAATTCATTAATAATATATTTAAAAAATGGATACGCTTATTAATATTTGTGGATTACCTGAGGTTATTTTGTTTATATCCCCTTTAATACTTTCCATTATAATTGGGGGCTCTAGTATCTATAAAGTTTTATTCTTCTTATTGTTGTTGTATATTATCTTAGGAATTATATTATTTATTAATACATATAAAATTTTCTTCGCGAGATTAGACTTTAGTAAGAAGGGCGATCATATTTCCGGACAATCAATGTACGCTTGGTATTTTGTTAATAATTTACAAGAAGAAAAAAATAGTATATTCGACTCTGAACTAAAATCTATTACAATATCATATCCCCCCTATTTGAATCACGCAACATTTTTTAAAGAAGACTTAAAACAAACGATCGATGAAACTTTCAATAAGGAATTTCAGGAAACAAACGTATCCGAGGATCCAGTTGATCAAAAAGATGAACTTTTACAGGCCGATAAATTTGATGAAAAATTCCAACCACCGAGGGCAATTTATTACAAGAAAACAGAGATGTTGAAATAATAGATAATTAATAACTTGCTCATTAATTTTCATTATTGTAGGATATTTACCAAAAGAAGCTGACATATTAGTGTAAAAACATAACTATATTCATATGTTGTATAATTATTATTATTATTATTATTAAATACGTAAAAATTTTCATCATTTTTAATAATATAAGGTTAAAATATATCATAGACTGAACCAGTAATATTTTTTTATATTCATTTGACTATTCAGTTTTTTCATATATATTGTTGGTTCCAATGAAGAAATGAAGTGATTATTATTTATAGTCCATATAATATTTTCGTTATTGTCTCTATTTGGACACGACAATGATTCATTTATAGAGAAAATGTTATATGAATTTTCAATTTTGAAATTTATTTTTTTTACTACATGAAATGATAGTTTTTCTGTATATTGTTTTTTTTTTATTTTTACAAGGCATAAGAGACACCTCCTCCTCTGTCCCTCCTTCACAGACGCATCCTCCACAGACAGACAGTGCAAGTGACAAATGACCAGAACCACCAAAACATCGAATTGGCGATAATATATCTAAAAAATTAATCCACTTATTAATACTTGTGGATTACCTGAGGTTATTTTGTTTATATCTCCTTTAATACTTTCCATTATAATTGGGGGCTCTAAACCCTATAAAGTTTTATTCTTCTTGTTGTTGTTTTATATTATCTTAGGAGTTATATTATTTATTCATACACATGATATTTTATTCGCGAGATTAAACTTTAGTAACAAAGGTAGTCATATTTCTGGACAATCGATGTACGCTTGGTATTTTTTCAATAGATTACAAAGAGAAAGAATTAGTATATTCGACTCTGAACTAAAATCTATTAAAATGTCATATTTGAATCACGCAACATTTTCTAAGGAAGACATAAGAGAAATAATTGATATCTTTTTAATATAAGGCTGAAATATATCATAGACTGAACAAGTAATATTTTTTATATTCATTTGACTATTCAGTTTTTTCATATATATTGTTGGTTCCAATGAAGAAATGAGGTGATTATTATTTATAGTCCATATAATATTTTTGTTATTGTCTCTATTTGGACACAACAATGATTCATTTATAGAGAAAATGTTATATGAATTTTCAATTTTGAAATTTATTTTTTTACTACATTAAATGATAGTTTTTCTGTATATTGTTTTTCTTTTATTTTTACAAGACATAGAGACGTCTCCTCCTCTGTCCCTCCTTCACAGGCGCATCCTCCACAGACAGTGCAAGTGACAAACGACCAGAACTACCAAAACATCGAATTGGTGATAATATATCTGAAAAATGAATCCACTTATGAATATTTGTGGATTACGTGAGGTTATTTTGTTTATATCTCCTTTAATACTTTCCATTATAATTTGGGGCTCTAAACCCTATAAAGTTTTATTCTTCTTGTTGTTGTTTTATATTATCTTAGGAGTTATATTATTTATTCATACACATGAAATTTTTTTTGCGATATTAGACTTTAATAAGAAAGGTAGTCGATGTCCTGGACAGTCGATGCACGTTTTGTCTATTGTTAATAGATTACAAAAAGAAAGAATAAATAGATACAACTCTGAACTAGAATCTATTAAAATGTCATATTTGAATCACGCAACATTTTCTAAGGAAGACATAAAACAAATAATTAATAATTTTTTTAATATAGGGCTGAAATATATTATAGAGTGAACAAGTAATATTTAGAAAACTGTTTCGTGTTTGGGTCAGATGAACTATTTTTTGAAATATTAAGTTCAAGATTCAAATTACAATCTAGATAACATGAATTGATATCAATCCATGGTTTTGATTAAGCATTTTCAATTAGATATGTGTGCATGTACAATATTATCTTTTTCAAAATCCATATTAATTATTCTTTTTCCCTATATCCTCTGCGTAAACATAAAAAATAACCCGACAATATAAAGAATATGATAATATATCTAAAAAATGGATACACTTATTAATATTTGTGGATTACCTGAGGTTATTCTGTTTATATCTCCTTTAAAACTTTCCATTATAATTGGAGGCTCTAGTATCTATAAAGTTTTATTCTTCTTGTTGTTGTTGTATAATATCTTAGGAGTCATATTATTTATTAATACATATAAAATTTTCTTCTCGAGATTAGACTTTAGAAAGAAAGGTTGTTGTCCATTTTCCGGACAATCGATGCACGTTTTGTCTTTTGTTAATAGATTACAAGAAGAAAAAAATAGTATATTCGACTCTGAGCTAGAATCTATTACAATATCATATCCCCCCCATTTGAATCACGCAACATTTTCTAAGGAAGACATAAAACAAATGATTGATAAATTTTCATTTTTGTAGGATATTTACAAAAAGAAGCTGACATATTATTGTAAAAACATAACTATATTTATATGTTGTATTATTATTATTAAACATGTGAAAATTTTCATCATTTAATATAAAATAATTTTGTCTAATAATATAAGGTTGAAATATATCATAGACTGAACAAGTAATATTTCTTATATTCATTCGACTATTCAGTTTTTTCATATATATTGTTGGTTCCAATGAAGAAATGAGGTGATTATTATTTATAGTCCATATAATATTTTCGTTATTGTCTCTATTTGGACACGACAATGATTTATTTATAGAGGAAATGTTATATGAATTTTCAATTTAGAAATTTATTTTTTTAACTACATTGAATGATAGTTTTTCTGTATATTGTTTTTTTTTAATTTTTACAAGGCAAGTAATTTCACCATCATTTATAATTGGGTCACTTGATAAATTTATCACCATACATTTATTTACCCCAATTCTTTTAAATTGATTCTTAGAAAATTGTTTCATGTTTGGGTCAGATAGATTATTTTTTTAAATATTAAGTTCAATGTTCAAATTACAATCTAGAAAACATGAATTGATATCAATACATACTCCACAGATAGTAAAAAATGGTATATTTTCTGGTAAGTTTAAGATATGATTGGAACTTTTTTTAGTAATTGGATTTCTTGACATCCAAGAGGGGTTATGAATATGATTGAAGATTGATATAAATGGAGGTTTTTATTATAGTACTCATCGGTGCCCATCTCCAAAAGTTCATTAAACAGTATATTGGATGAACCATCGCCAAAGAAAAAAGCATTTTCATGATCACAATTGTTTTTTGTAGAAGAGATGGTTATGTTTTATTAGAGTAATGATCTTCTTCGGCTTATATAAGATATTACCTAAGTAAAAAAATGAATGGTGTTTTTGTTGATAACAACGATGTAAGCAGTATTAGTAGCACCAGCACCGATAGTTATGAAGAATCTATGAATGATTATGATTATTATTATGATTATTATTATGACAATAATAACACAAACAAAATAAAAAAAGAACCAAAAGAGAAAAATGAAATAGATTTTGTCGACGAATCTTTATTTTTATCAACGCCTAAACGAAAAAATGAAATTACCAAAGATTATCATAGTAAGTCACACGAAACACTGACGAAATTTTCATCGCCACATAATAGTTTTTGGTGGGACCAAGATGACATACCTATATCACCAAATATAAAATATAGTCATGACGATAATTATTTTCCTTCTGTGAATATTAATAATTGGGCACCACACAAAAAAGAAATTCTAAATGTAATAGACATATATAATGCAAATTCTATTATCTATAATGCAAACATTTTAAATTTTAAGAAAATTTGTGAAATGTTTGATGAATATAAATCAAATTTTATAGAGAACTTAAAAGCATTTTATATGGACATAATATTTACCATTATTGAAATGCTTCAACAATTAACGAGAATACAACCTAATCGTCATTATAATTTTCCGAAAATCTTTGCTACTACAATCTTAAAATCAATTAAAAAAAATTTGACTATTCGTAAACGTAAAGACATTATTCAGTTAAAAGCATTACGCTCGTATATCTCAGACGCTGAAAATTATTTGACATATCAAGGCAAGATTTTATTAGATTGCCTATATCAAATAATTTTTATTTCCAGCTGTTTAAATTTTCACGAAAGTGCAATTAAACAATGGTCTATGCCTTCACAACTCAGCAAACATACCGACAAACAAATAAGAAAATATAGTAATTTTGTTGATATAATCATTTCAAACTTTAAAAACATGGATGTTATATATCAAGTTATGAAAGTCGCACAATAAATTTCACCCACAAAACTTTTTTATGATGATGTCATTAACTGTGCTCCTATATTTCTTAATGTTAAAAAATATACATCCTTTAATGGATCCTGTTATAATGATATGCGAAGAAATTGAAAATGAAAATTATGGAAAAGCAATTCAATAATATTCAATGTTTTTCCATCGTATTTTGTCATACATTATCAACCAGAAAAAATACGAAGGTATCAATGAAATATTAAAACATCAGTTGAATAATGAAAGTAATTTTCATTCGGCTATTATTCACTTATTATATTATATGTGGCAGTCTAAATGGCAAAGGGGTGGTAATGTTCAATATATTAGTACCAGAGAATTTAAAGACATGAATTACAAATCACAAAAAGTAGAGGATCTTTTAAATTGTTTAAGAAAGACTCAAAGGCTAGTTCTTATTTATTTCTTCCGCCTAATTTTGACCATTTTTTTCGCAAGCTTTATATGTTATGGAAAATGAACTTCAAAAAGCATTAAATAACACTAATACGTTGATTGGAAAAGATACTTTACATAATTGGTCATCTCTATTTTCTTCAATTGTAAATGGTTATATGAGCACAAATTTACATACCAACGTAGGAAATTTATTATGGATGCAAGAATTAAGAGTTATTGCCTTAATATATAAATATTTTTATTTGTCTTACGAAAAAAAGGAAGAAAATTGGAATTGGCATGAAACTCAAATACAAAAGAAAATGTTAGACCTACATCTTACTTACAAAAATAAATATGAAATTTTACAGAATGATTTAGTTAAAGAATTAAACCAATCACACGATGCTTGTGAACAAGCTTATAATTTATTACTAAGCGAATTTGATTCATATAAACAAAGGGAACAAAAAAATAGACTTCTTCACGAAAAGGAGGTCCTAGTGTATAACGAGCACATGATGAATATGTGTAAAAATACACTCGAAAATAATAATAAATATTGGAAAAATGTATTAAGCGTTAGAACTGATACACAAAATATGGAAACAGAGAAGACATTATTTTATCATTTACAAATTTGCTGTCTGATAAAGAAAATAAAATATATTTATTAGAAGAAGAACTAAAAAACTCTAAGACCGAAATAGCAAAACTTTATGAAAAAAAAATGAAAATCTAAAAAATGATTTAGATAAGAAAAATAAAATAAAGGAACTTTCCAAAGAGTTAAATCATTGCAAAGTTCAAAAAGACACCCCAATACATGAAAGTATAAATAAATATACAATTTCAAATTACGAAAAACATATAAAAAATATAGAGAAAGATATAATTTTGTTTAAACAAGTAATTCAAGAACAAAAAAGTTTAATTAGCGACTCAGAATATAAATTAGAAAAGTGTGAACGAGACAAGAAAAGTGATAAGCGAGATAATGAAAGTATTATAAAAAGAATAAAAAAAGAGAGAGATGATTATTTATATTCAAATGAACAGTATCAAAAAGAAAATGAAAACATCATACGTGAAACAAATGACGATATGAAAAAAATGAAAAAGGAGTGCACTAAACATTTAAAACAATAAAAAATTCAAGAAAAAGAAATTGAACAATTAAACTCAACAATTTTAAAACAAAACATCAAACTTGAAATGGCTATCGAAGGAAAAAATAATATAATTCTTAAGCATAAAAAAGAAAAAGACTTGTTGTTTCAGGAACATGAAAATGCTTTAGCATTAACAAATAATCATATTGAAAAATTAGTTATGATTTTTGATAACTCTTCAAAAAAAGAAAACCGGGTTGCTAAAATAACAAGTAAAGATACTTTGGGGCTGAAAAATCAAATTGACGAAAACAACAAAGCACTTTCACTATTGATAAAGAACCAAGAAAAACAACAACAACAACAACTCATCCCACCATCCTCAATGCTAAAAGAAATAATCTAACCATCACCCCTTTTACCTACAACCAGTGGTAATAATGATAATTTACAACCAAGTGAATTGCCCCGTAATTATTATGATGTCTCTACTAAATCGAGATTAGAGCAACATGGTGTAAACACCACACCTTTATATAATAATCCTAATAATGATAATAAGACAATACCCAAACACGAAGCAAACAAAGCTATGCAGGTGATGGAAGACGAACATTCACCTCCCCTCCAAACCAACCCCCCAAATAAAGATGATGATAATTTACAATTAATGGAACATCAGCAAGTGTCATTATTACCTGAAAATAAAATAATCCAACCATCATCCTCCTTGTTTACATTTGGTAGTAATAACCAACCATTACCACCATCATCATCATCTTCTTCCTTGTTTACATTTGGTAGTAATAATAACAATAATCCTTATTAAATTCCTACTGAATCAAGATTAGATCAATTAAGGGCAAATAAACCACAATTATATAATGATGATAATAGTAATAATAATAATATTAATGATGATAACGAGACACTAATGGAAGTAGACCAAGAAGAATCTCTGTCAACTCCAATAATAACTTCACAATTACCACTACCACTACCACCACCACAACAACAACAACAACTCATATCTTTACCACCACCACCACTACCACTACCACCACCACCCCAATTATCATCAACAACAACAACAACAGTAATACAATTTATAACAAACTTACCACCATATAATAACATTGTCAACGATAATAATGATCAACAAAATACTACTACTCTGGCAATTTCAAACCACAAAGAAAATAATAGTAATTTGCCATCATCATCATCGTTGGTATTACTACCACCACCACCACCACTACCACCACTACCACCAACTTATAGTCCTCCAATGCTAACTTATAATGATACTAATGACAGCAACAATAGCAATAATAATATTGTTTTTAAGAAGGACGAGAAAATTAAACTAATACCATTAGAGAATTTAAAATCTGAAAATAACAGCAATGTCATTGATAATAATGATCAACAAAATACTACTACTCTGGCTATTTCAAACCACGAAGAAAATAATAGTAATTTTCCATCATCATTACCATCGTCGTGGGTATCACCACCACTACTACCACTACCACTACCACCCTTAACACCAACTTATAGTCCTCCAATGCTAACTTATAATGATACTAATGACGGCACCAATAGCAATAATGGTGTTGTTTCTAAAAAGGACGAGAGTTTAAAAACTGAAAATATCAACACACCCCTACAAAAAGTACAAGATGAAATAGAAAAAGAAGTAGCGGCACAAAATAACCAGGACCACCAATTGGATTCTAAAATAAAGGTAATAAAGAAAGAAGATACATTATTGGACGACGAGAACGCGGTAGACATAAAAAAAGAAAGAAAAATTAAAAGTGCAGGTGATGGTGTCAGTAAAAAAATAAAAAAGGGGAATATCAAAAAGGGGGATACATCAATAAAAAAGAACAAAAAAATCACGACCCCGAAAAAAATACACCCAAAGAAAAAAACTAATATTATAATTGAAAAGGAAAATAAACAACAAAAAGAAACAAAAACAACACAATTGGTAGATATGGAAAATTATAAAATCCAATTTTATACTATGGACGACCTCAAAATGGAAATAACCAAAAAAGAAGAAGTATTATTAGATGATGATCATGGTGGTGGGCTTGATAGAAGCATAAGGGCTAATAAAAGGAAAATAGAAAAAAACAAAGAAGACGAAGAAGAAGAAATTCCAATAGAAATACCTAAGATTGAAAATCAACAAAAAGATCAACAAGAAAACCAATTTAAATTAGAAAAGGCAAATGCGTCTTTAGAAGGAAAAAAATGATAGAACCAACATTGCCCTACTCGAAGAAAAGGAAAACTATAATAATAACGATGATGATGATGATGAAGAAGAACTCTGATAAAAAACCGATAAAAATACAATATGTAGAAACATAATTAAGTGATATCATCATCAATATTAAGATTATTTCTAATATAGGTTGTTTGATTCAAGTTATCATTATAATTATAATATTTTAAATATACACTAGCTATTTCTAATAGTATTAGTCCAATTAACACTATAATTTCGATAAATAACATTTGTTGGTCACTTCTGTAAATATTATAATTTTTTTTCAAAATCTTTAATATAGATATAACCAATAACATAAATGATAAGAATATCATTGTCACGAATAATGCATCAGATAGGACCATTTTGGATACAGTTCTCATTTTTTATAATTTATATTAAACTTTACAAACTTTAAATTGCATATATATATATATATATATATATATATATATATATATATATATATATATATATATATATATATATATATATATATATATATATATATATATATATATATATATATATATATATATATATCTATAGTATATCATTTTCACTAGTTAAATAATGGGAGTTCCGTTTCTTACAAATAAAATTCAAGATAATAATGCTCGGCTACCTTTACTAACAAAATACAAAAATAATAATGATAATCATTATCAATTGCAACATCTCAATGATATATATGATAATATCGGAAATGGGGGGAAACTAAATAGTATTGGTGTTGATGGAGCCATATTTTTACATGCACACGTTAAAAGACCAGATTAAAATGCGTTGTTAGATGATGATAAAATTTATATGAAAAAATGTAATGCAACTGGTGTAGTTAATAGCATCATATATTATATAGAACAGATTTGCTCATTTTATGAATTTTTTAGGAAAGAAGAAATCATTAACGATACTGTTTATTATTTTCTTGCCGTGGATGGATCATCTCCAATCATCAAAAACAGAAAAAAAGAGAAAAAATGGATGATTATAGTTTGTTGACTTTATCAGAAAAGAATGAACTCCATGAATATATTTTTCATCTATTAAAAGAAAAACTTATTTCTTTATCGTATCCCTATAATTTTTCATTAGAAAGTAACTATCATATTGAATATTCTAAAAGAGGAGAAGGGGAAGTGGAGATAATCAAATTTACTCAGAAATTCTGTGGGAATGAAACAAATGTTATACTTTCATCTGACTCGGATGTAATGGCCATGCTCGTTTTAAGACAAATAAAAAATGTAGCTATAGTAACCCCCACATTAAGTAAAAGTAAAAACAGTGACACATATAGTTGGCCTTTTATATTAAATCTATATAGTTTATTATGTGGCCTTAAATTTAATATTGATCAAATGATATTATACGTTATATTACATTTTATATTTTTTGGTAGTGATTATAATTTTGGTTTTATGATACACCCATCAGAGAGCAAAAAAAAAAAAAAAATACACGAATTAACTGCTAAATTCCATGCCGAAAACAACGACTTTTCTTCCATGATTAGATCTATTGGAAATTGTTGTGTCAGATTTTCTAAACAAAATACAGATACCAATAATACAGCATCGCAATGGGCTACTCCCCTGAAAGAATTATTATTGATTGAAAGTATATGTTCTATATTATATTATGCGTCAATGGGCAAATCAAGTATTTTTTTAACAAAATTTTTCTCCGTTATTATATACAAAATTCAATATAAATGAGTTGAAAACTTTAGTAGCTGCTATTGATTTTTATGAGACTTAAAATGAATCATGTTATCAAAGTTGAAATTTATTTAGAAATTATATCTTTTCCGTCTATAATAGTAGTAACTGGAGGGAAAAAATGGATGTCCAAATAATAATGAGGGGGTGTAATTAATAAATTGTTGTAAAAATTTTATATCATGTCCATAACAATAATCATTTTCCTCGGCGAAACATTTCAAGTGTAACATGGCATGAAATATAACTATAGTTATATTTAATACAGTAGGTCCTATTTTATATAAAGTATCATTTAATGCATTTAAACACGAAATATTTACTGTAGTATTGAATAGGGGTCTCTCGGCACCCAAAACAACAAAACAGTGATCAGTATTAATCAATTTATTTTTTTCTGATAAATGGATATAAATTGCTTTATTTTCAATTTGATCTACGATGCTATTTGATGTAGATAATCCTGGAAACAAAGATTTATTTTTCAGTTTTATGTCAATGTTATTATTATTATTATTATTATTATTATTATTATTATTATTATTATTATTATTATTATTAGTAGTAGTAGTAGTAGTAGTAGTAGTAGTAGTAGTAGTCGTCAAACAGTTACAAATTCCTATAATTTCATCTGGAAAATAATATATATAAATTGCATCTTTGTTTATAAATGCGGAGATGTGTTCTTTGTTTTTGGCATCGTTTAATTCCCACGTATTTGGGTATCTATTCCACGACAATATATTACGTTCTTTGTCTGTTAAATCATGTAAATTAAACAAAGATTATATTGTAATATCATATTTAGAAAAGTAATTCTCAAAAATAAATTTATTGATATTTCTAAAAAAAATCTTCAAATTTCAGTTCTTTACTTATATTACTAGATGCCATATATGAAAAATATTCAATCCAATAATTATAAATGGCAGTTACATAATCGTGACATTTTTTTAATCTGAATATATTAACGAAGCAACTGGTGTAGTTTTTATACTATTCATGGGACCTAGTACTCTGAATAATTTATCCATTTTCATTTCAAGAATATCATTTCGAACTCTTAGGTTCTCCGCTTCATTATTAGATATCATTTTCTTTTCATCATTTGTTGATCCCACTAAAAGGGTATCATATATATATCTTTGTGGGTTTATATTTTTTTCGTTTGAAATAATAATTTCGTTTTTGATTGAAGAATATCTTTTTCTTTTTTTTTGGTTTTCTCTTTGGGTCATTTTTTAAATTATTTAATAAAAAAATATTGTCGTTTTTAAATTTTATATAAATATATGTGTATATCATGCACACACACATATATACCTTGTTATATATTCTTTTTCAAATCCTAAGAGCAAATCTTTTTAGATAAGTCACACATTCTAAAAAAAAAACATGACTACTAAATCAAAATTAAATTTTGTAAATGATAATAGTAGTAATAGTAGTAGTAGTAGTAGTAGTAGTATTAATGGTGATAATTATATTAACGTTGAATACCAAAATGGAACTTTAAAACACAACACTAAATATCTCAAAGATGATGATAAAATAGGAGAGGAAAACGACAACAACGACAACAATTATAATAATAATAATAATAATAATAATAATAATAATAATAATAATAATAATAATAATAATAATAATAATAATAATTGTTTTAGAAAATTAAATTGTGATTATAGACAACATATAAAATATAATATAAATGAACTGAAAAACTTACATTTTCACATACGAGAACTGAAAATCCAGATTACTAATCTAATTGAAAAAATGGATAATATTTGTTCATCTGAAAATAATATTAATAATAATAATGATAATACAATTGATATTTTCTATAATAATCCTTTATTTTTATATAATACACCATTATCATCCTTTTTATCTACCTCATCCTTTTCTTCGTATATCATGCCCATAAATGAAAATTGCGACCCAAAACAAATACATCAAAGCTTAATTTATGGCTATTCAGATTATTATAAATTTATCATTGGTAAACGCGGAAAAAAAAATTAATAATTTAAGAAAAAAATGTAATGTTATTATTGATATACCCGATAAATATTCACCAGAAAATCAAATAATTATAATGGGTCTCTGTAAACTCAACGTACTAAATACCCACATAAAAATTTTGAATACTATTGCATACGCCCTGAATTTTTCTAATTAATAATAAAACCTTTTATGTGTATATATAGTTAATATATTGTACACATTATACAAATAATTGTCTGTATTAAAAAGTTCACACTAACTTTCCATTAGGTATACTTGTATGAATTTTTTCATATAAATTTTCATATTGTGATATAGATATCGCCGGCTTAAATTTACTAGGTTGAATAATGGTATAATAATGTTTTATACAAATAGGACAAGGAATCAAAAGTGGAATTATGTGGATAAATGCATATAAATGCTCTGGTAAACAATTAGTTTTAGAATTTTTATTGTTTGCAGCATTTATTGAAAAGGCATGAAAAATATTCCAATATATTGGTCCCCAACTTGCCGGTCCATATAATTCAGGGGGCAACTTTGAATAGTTAGAAAAAACGTTTGATTAACATAGTGAATTGAATGTAGAGGAATTAATGAAATCTCTTTTATTGTATCACAGCATCCTGTGTTATATAAAGTTTTGGATAATTCGTTGAGTGTGTTCACTTTATTGAATTCGAGATTTTTTGTGAATAAGATTTGTTGGTAATTATGTTGACTACTTTCATTTTCTAGATACCATTCCAAGAAAAGGTGTTCAATTTCTGTTTTTTTTATTTTCTATATCCTGGGGATTGTTGTTGTTATTATTATTCTTCTTAGTCAAGAAAACAATTTCCCATAACTGTTTTTCAATTTGTTGGGGACTCTTAACCTGAACTTTATAGCTTTCGTTGTTAATTATTGTGTTTACTAAAACCTCTAACATTTCAAAAAATCTTTTAATTTGATTTTTAATTTCTAATAATAATAATAGGTTATCATTGTTTTCATGTGAGTACCATCTTAAAATAGAAAATATAGAATTGGTAAAAAATTCGGGGAAACATAAAATGGCTGGGTATTCTTTACAAGATTTTAATTTATAGAACATTTTCCAATTAAATAATAACTGAATTTCACCTTGTGATGATATGAAATCAATAGGAAAATTAATTGTTTTGGGGTCCATCTTTTTTTATTATGAAAATTATTTATACTAAAATAGTATCGCTGTTTACTGCATCTACAATGGTTTGTTTTATTTCATTATCAGGATTCATTTTTACAATAGTATTGATAAATGCCTCTCGAAATTTAGAAATAAACATCGTCTTCGTAGTTTGATTAATATATATATAGACAAATAAACGCGTGTCTAGTCTCGCATACATGACAACTTCCCCCTTTCCGCCTTTCTTCAAGTAATATACTCTATCAATGTTTCCTATATCAAATTTAAATTGAGTTAGAACACCACCTTCAATAGGATTATATATGTAATCAAACTCAACATTGAAATCAATACCCTTTATAGCATTTTCAAATTCATCTGGATAGGCAAAGTGATTGCAGTTACTTCTATATCTATGGTGGATTGCTCTAGGATATGGCTTTAGCGTCATTACCCCAGTGTTATCTAATTTCAGGTTATTATAAACAGTTTGCTTCAGCTCATTTTCGATGTAAATAACTTGAAGCAATAAATTAGGGTCTCCTGCCCAAAAAATATACCCTTCGTTTTCAAGTCCATCATTCCACGTAGCTCCGTGCATATAGAAATACAATACCAACTCCTTATTTTTTAAATCATTCATTCTTCCAACCATTACACACTCATTTACATTTTTATAAAATGGTGATTCTTTGTGGTGTAAATAATATAGTCGATCAGTGGCATATACATTTATATATTTTAAATCAAAAGGGACATCTTCTTTATCGACATCTAAATAATAATGAGAAAATAGATATTGTTGGTGTATCCAGAACGGGAAACTACATTTTTAAAGATCTATTGGGGTATTTATTCCTTCTTGGTAACTTTTGAAATTATTCATTTTTTAATATATAAAATTTTATATTAATAAATTATGAAAACCCTTCTCTGTTTATTAGTCAACTTCTTCAATGGTTGGGTGGAATTGATTATTATGTAAATTTGATTCATTTCCCCTAAGTATATGTTCATAATCCTTTTTTATTTCTTTTAATTTATTTTCATAATCTTTTTGTTTAGCAGAGGGGGTTTCATCAATCCACTTGAGAGTACTTTCTAATTTTGATTTAAATATATCTATATTACTACTGTTATTATTTATGATATTATTTTGTATTTCTAAGCAATATGATTCTAATTTACATTTAGCTTCTATATCGTTTCTTAATTCCCGGTCTTGAGCAGCATACATTTCAGCTTCTTTGATTATTCGATCTACCTCTTCTTTGTTTAATCTTCCCGAGTCATTAGTTATAGTAATTTTTTCTGATTTGCCGGAAGATTCTTCGGTTGCTGACACATTTAATATCCCATTAGTATCAATATCAAATGTAACCTTAATTTTAGGTATACCCTTGGGTGCCTGGGGTATATTATTTAATTGAAACCCCCCCCCAAATAATTATTATCTTTAGTTTTAGTTTTTTCTCCTTCATATATTTTAATATTAACACATTCTTGGTTATCACTATACGTAGTGAAGTTTTCAAATTTGCTAGTAGGAATTGTCGCGTTTCTTTTAATCAAGGTAGTCATAATATTACCGGCAGTTTCAATACCTAATGAAAGGGGAGTCACATCCAGTAATAATAAATCTTTGATCTTATCAGATTTATCTCCACTAAGAATGGTAGCTTGAATGGCAGCACCATAGGCTACAGCCTCATCTGGATTAATCGACTTATTCAAATTCTTTTCATTAAAAAAAGTTTGAAGGAGGTTTTGTATTTTTGAAATACGCATAGAACCTCCAACCAAAACAATTTCATCCATGTCACTCTTATCGAGCTTAGCATCAATTAACGCCCTTTCAACTGGCACTAGAGTGTTTTTGAATAAACTCCCACACAAATTTTCAAATTTAGCGCGAGTAATGGTAGTATGAAAATCAATTCCCTCATATAACGAATCAATTTCGATTGTCGCTTGTGTAGATGAAAATAAAGTTCGTTTAGCAGTTTCACAGGCAGAACGAAGACGCCTTAATGATCTTTTATTGTTGCTTAAATCTTTTTTATATTTTTTGTTGAATTCTCGCGTAAAATAATCTAATAAAATACTATCAAAATCTTCTCCCCCAATATGAGTATCTCCTGCTGATGATTTAACTTCAAAAATGCCATCATTACTAATATTCAATATAGATACATCAAAAGTCCCCCCACCAAAATCATATATTAAAACGTTTTGTTCTTTTGTATCATTATTTAATCCATAAGCGATGGAGGCGGCTGTGAGTTCATTAATTATTCGAATAACATCAAGTCCAGCGATGGTCCCAGCATCTTTGGTAGCCTGTCGCTGAGAATCGTTAAAATAAGCCGGAACTGTAATAACAGCTTTATTTATATTTCGTCCTAAATAATTTTCTGCAATTTTTTTCATTTTTGATAATATCATAGAAGATACTTCTTCTGGGGTTAACACCTTTTTTCTCTTTTTTATGTTCGACTTGTATTTTTGGTTTATTCTCTTCGTCAATAATTTCATAGGGTAAGATTTTAATTACTCGTTGAACGCAATCATCTATATAATTTCTGCCCATTAACCTTTTTACATCAAAAATGGTATTTTTTGGATTCAAAGCACATTGATTTTTTTGCCGCTTCCCCAATAAGTCTTTCGGTGTCATTGAATGCAACATAAGAAGAAGTGGTTCTATTTCCTTGGTCATTAGCAATAATTTCAACTTTTTCCTTTTGAAAAACAGCAACACACGAATAAGTAGTTCCCAGGTCAATACCAATAACCGGAGAGTTATTATACTCCATTACTAAAATATTTAGCTATCAACTATATGTTACTTGGTCGTAAATTAGAAGTCTAATGATGTATTGCAGTTCATATTCTGGGGTTTATTACATATACAGATGTACAGTACAGCTACTATTACATATAACTGAATAACAGTAACAATAAAATAATTATTTAAAAGTTATTAAAATTTAACAAAATTCAAAAAAGTTAAGATAATATTTTGCGTGGTTATGTTTTTTTGTGTAACACTCTTAAATTATTTTTTGTAATACTATTAATAAATACATTAGTCACCGCAAAAAAATCTTTTATTTGTCATAGAAAACGATTATTATTTGTTTTAAATATATATTCATGGGCATTATCAATCTATTTTTTTATTAACCTGTTCATAATTTTTCAAATTCCCGACAATTATTTTTTAATTGAAAAAATGCGTAAATTTCAATAAAATTTCAACAAAATCAATTAATAAAACTTTGGAAAACCAATAAAAAATTTTTCATAATATTACCAATGAAGTTCATAACATGCTTTTTTTTTGTTAATAATATTACCATTTCGGTTAACTTTTTTTTTTTTGTGGTTAACATTTGTATTATCTTTTTTCATAAAATTACATTTTAGTTAATAATAATACCGTTTGGGTTCATAATATTGAATTCTAGTTAATAATATGACATAGGAAACTATTAAAAAATAGGAAAAATTATTTTAAAAATCAAAATATGTGTATTTTATGATATAAATGTAGTTTTATTGGGTAAAATGGACATTGAACATGGGGAAAAATGAAAAATAACACCTAATAGGACAAATAAATTAGGTTTTTGTTGAAAAAATAGAAAATATAAATGTTTTTGTTTCATCAAATACTACTTTTTAATTACAAAAATGAGGGTTTATATGAATAAATTTAAAAAATATTTATATAAACAAGTATTTTTTTATATAAAAACTTATTTTCTATAAGAATAACCACCAAAAAATATTAAAAATTGAAGAAAAATAGCCCAAAAAAGGAAAAAAAAACATTCTTTAGTACAAAAAAATAATATTTTTTACAGAAAATTCACAAAAGACACACAAAAAAAATAAAATATATGTATTTTCTAATATAAATATAGTTTTATTAGATAAAATGGACATTGAACATGGGGAAAAAATGAAAAATAACACCTAATAGGACAAATAAATTAGGTTTTTGTTGAAAAAATAGAAAATATAAATGTTTTTGTTTCATCAAATACTACTTTTTAATTACAAAAATGAGGGTTTATATGAATAAATTCAAAAAATATTTAGGAAAGCAAGTATTTTTTATATAAAAACTTAGTTTTTATAAGAATAATTCACAAAAAAATATTAAACATTGAAGAAAAATAGCCCAAAAAATGAAACAAAACATTCTTTAGTACAAAAAAATAATATTTTTTACATAAAATTCACAAGACACAAAAAAAAAATTAAAATATATATATTTTCTATATGAATATAGTTTTATTAGATAAAATGGACATTGATCATGGGGAAAAAATGAAAAATAACACCCAATAGGACAAATAAATTAGGTTTTTGTTGAAAAAATAGAAAATATAAATGTTTTTGTTTCATCAAATACTACTTTTTAATTACAAAAATGGGATAAAATGGACACTGAACACGGGGAAAAAATAAAAAAAGAACACCGAATAGGACCAAAATATAGTTTTCAGTAACATCTAATATGACAAAAAAAAGTTTTCATAAGAATAACCCACAAAAATATAAAAAAATAGAAGAAAAATAGTCTAAAAAAAAAAAAAAACATTCTTTAGTACAAAAAAATAATATTTTTACAGAAAATTCACAAAAGATACCAAAAAAAAAAAATTAAAATATATGTATTTTTTAATATAAATATAGTTTTATTAGATAAAATGGACTTTGAACACAGGGAAAAAATAAAAAATAACACCGAATAGGACCAAAAAATTGGTCTTTTGTTAAAAAAGCAGAAAATACGAATATTTTTGTTTCATCAAATAGTACTTTTTAATTACAAAAATGAGGGATTCTATGAATAACTTTAAAAATATTTAGATAAACAAGTATTTTCTATAAAAAAAAAACCTAGTTTTCATAAGAATAACCCACAAAAAAATAAAAAAATTGAGAAAAATAGCCCAAAAAATGAAAAAAAAACATTCTTCAGTACAAAAAATTAATATTTTTTTTTACAGAAAAACCACAAAAGACACACAAAAAAAATTAAAATATATAAATTTTTAATATAAATGTAGTTTTATTAGATAAAATGGACATTGAATATGGGGAAAAATAAAAAATAGCACCTAATAGGACAAAAAAATTAGGCTTGTGTTGAAAAAAATAGAAAATATAAATGTGTTTGTCTCATCAAATACTACTTTTTAATAAAAAAAAATGAGGGTTTATATGAATAAATTTAAAAAATATTACATAAACAAGTATTTTTTTATAAAAAAAACCTAGTTTTCATAAGAATAACCCACAAAAAAAATATTTAATATTGGATTAACTAGCACCCTGTAAAATGATTTTCTTTTAAAAATAGCAAACAAGTTATAATGAACAGTGAAATTTATTGAATTAATGATATAAAGTCTATTTTTTTTTGAAAAATCATTTATTTGTTGAATATTGGGTAAAGTAACAATACTTTCTCTGTCAACTTTGTTTGTATATTCGGTTGTATAATATTTAAAACTCTTATTCGTGTTTTTAGAATATTGATAATATATAGTGAAAGTAAGAATTGATGAAAGTAATATGACATTTAATACAATTAAACATATATTGTGGTTTTGTGTAAAAAAACATTTAGTATTAATTACATCTTTGTTATATACAACAACGTGTTCTGTTGTAGATTTTTTGGATGAATTATCTTCATATGAAAATACTGAACACGTTGTGGATTTATTATGGAAAAACTTTTCCATGTTTTCAGATATAACCGAACACCAATTATTATTGCAGTTACCATTTAATGTCTTATCCTTTAAATTTGGGTTTGTGTGTAGAATAAGTAAATCATTAAAAGAATTTGTAAAATTACCCGTCTGATTTTCTTTGATGAAAACATTATTGGGTCCACATAAAAAACATATACCGTTAATTATATTACAATTTTCTATGTCCACCAAATCTATAATAGTTGAAAGAATGAAAGTAGGCTATATTGCTTTGGCCAAATAAAACGAATTATTTTCGTTTTTTTGTAAAGCGAACATAGTATTATACGGCGGAGGATTTTGTAATGGCAATTGAAATAATAATGGCATCAAAAGTGGGTGATAACTATATAATTCATACTCTACAAAATATCTTCCCTTTTTTTAAAGCATTTACCCATATAGGAAAAGGCATGGCATTTGTAGGAAGTTTCAATTTATAAGGTAGATGGTCGGGGTAGGATAATGGATTGGGCTCTGAACGAGTAATTATTTTCTTGATGGCATTTAAAGTATTGTTCATTTTATAGATTAAATTCAAATCTATATCCAATATAAATGCGCTTTTCATAAATCTTTCCCACTCATTATATAAATCTGGTAAACTATAAACCGACGAGGAAAAATAAGTATAACAAGAAAAATTATTGTAATATAAACGAAAAGGTTTGTGTTGATGAACAACCTCAAAAAATGTTTCAAAATTGTGAATTATTGGTAATATATAGTTAGTTAATTTTTCATCATTACATTTTTTTTAACAAATAAAATATCCATGTATATTTTATTAAAGTTGATTTTATAATATATAAACCGCCTTTCATTTTCATTGATATAATCTCCAAAATACACACGAAGCGGGGATATATTATGTTGTGTTTCAAATTCAACCTTGTGCTCTACTTAACCCTGGATAGGTACGGTGGGTCGTTTGCGACCCCGAGCGTCAAAAAAAAACAGGTTTTTCTCACGTGACTCACCCCTGTGACTGAATTTGTGGGTGATCGACCTGCAGGAGGTGTCTCCCCTACACGCTCTAGTAGTGTCCAGATGTGCATTGCTGTAGCTGTACTCCTTCCCCGATTTCTGAGACGCGTCGGGGTCGTTCGCGTCCGAGTTTACCCTTCTGAGGTAGTTTGCATAATTATCAAAGTTATTACGTATTATGAAATTGTCGTAGAATGGTGCAACTTGTATAGGTTATCAGTTGTGGAAAGTCTTGGTGGATTGTTTGGCTACCATGTGCATGTTTTTTTTTTTAGTTAAAATGTCGTTCATCACCACGAGGACCATTTTACCGCGAGTGCCCCTTTTTCATTTTTTTTCATTTTTTTGCCAAGTCATTTTTCCGTAAGATATTGCCAAATAGTGTCGTAAAACTTTTGCTTGTTTAGTGTTGGAAAGTGTGTCTAGATGATCTGGCTACCCATGCATGACTTTGTTTTTGTCAGATACGACGTAGTTATTGGTATATTGGGTATTTAACTGCGGTTACCAATTTCTGTTTTTTTTCAATATTTGTAAAAATTACTACGTAGTAAGGAATTGCCGTATATTATTCATTTTTTTTTCATGTTTATGTTTTAGAAAGTGTGCCTTGATGGTTGGGCTAACACGTGCATGTCTTTTTTTTTATCTGAGATGTCGTATATTAGAATGTTGGGCATTTTACCGCGAGTGTCCCTTTTTAATTTTTTTTTAATTTTTTTGCCAAGTCATTTTTCCGTAAGATATTGCGAAATAGTGTCGTAAAACTTTTGCTTTTTTAATGTTGGAAAGTGTGTCTAGATGATCTGGCTACCCATGCGTGATTTTGTTTTTGTCAGATACGACGTAGTTATTGGTATATTGGGTATTTAACTGCGGTTGCCAATTTCTGTTTTTTTTTCAATATTTGTAAAAATTTACTATGTAGTAAGGAATTGCCGTATATTATTGATTTTTTTTTCATGTTTATGTGTTAGAAAGTGTGCCTTGATGGTTGGGCTAACACGTGCATGTCTTTTTTTTTTATCTGAGATGCCGTATATTAGAATGTTGGGCATTTTTCCGCGAGTGACCCTTTTTATTTGTTTTGCATTTTTTTGCTTAGTCATGTTACCGTAAGGAATTGGCAAGTAGTGTCGCAAAACTTATATTTTTATAGTGTTGGAAAGTGTTTCTAGATGATCTGGCTACCCATGCCTATTTTTTTTTAGCCAGATATGGCGTATATATAAGTATGTGTTCGATTTTCCTGTGATTGCCATTTTTTCGTTTTTTCCCATTTCTTTCAAAATTACTACGTACTAAGGAACTATCACAGAGTAATATTTCATTTATATGTTTATTTGTCGGAAAATATGCCTTGATGGTTTGCCTAGCACGTGGCTGAAATTTTTTTTTTCTGAAATGCCGTATATTAGAATGGCCATTTTTCCACGAGTGCACCTTTTTATTTGTTTTGCATTTTTTTGCTTAGTCATGTTACCGTAAGGAATTGGCAAGTAGTGTCGCAAAACTTATATTTTTATAGTGTTGGAAAGTGTTTCTAGATGATCTGGCTACCCATGCCTATCTTTTTTTTAGCCAGATATGGCGTATATATAGGTATGTGTTCGATTTTCCGGTGATTGCCATTTTTTCGTTTTTTCCCAATTCTTTCAAAATTACTACGTACTAAGGAACTATCACAGAGTAATGATTCCTCTAGATGTTTATTTGTCGGAAAATTTTGTTTACTTTTTTTTTGATTGAATATCATCAAATTTTTTTAGCTAAAATATTGTTTTACATTTTTTTTTTTCGATTTTATTTCCCTTCAAAAAAACTTTTTTGGGTCAGAATTTTAATTTTATAGTCGTAAAATAATCGACAATTATCCAGCAACCCACCATACAATTTTTATGCATATCCAATAATAATCAGATTAGTAAATAACACCTGGAAATTGACATACCCTTCCTACATTTCAAGTGGCAGATTAGGGAGTCTGAGTCAGTGTGGTTGGCGGCCATTTTGTGGACATATCCGAAGCGTAAGCTGCCCTATCTATATATATTCTTGTTCCCTATAGAATTTGTGATATTTTGGTATATTTTTACCTGCATAAATATCATATTATATATTAAATATATGTATTTTTTTACGAAATTTCCAAGTACTCAAAAAATTACCTTTAGATATGGCCCCTAATATAAATGTAATTTACAAAATAATGAAGATTTTTTTACATATTTCTATTTTAGGATAACATATGTTTATTCCCTAAAAAAATTAGCCACTTCCTATTTCATTTGGGTACCCAAAAAAATTCATGAAATTTGGACAAATTTTTTTGGCCAAAAAAAGTTACCCTTTTTTTCTCATTCCAGATCTTCACCTCCATGGGTCTGACTTCATCCAAAATACATCAAGATGTGTCCTAAACATTCAAGAATCAATTCCTAAAAGGATTTGTGTATATATGTATAAACTTTTTTTTTATGAATTTTTATGTCAGGTCTTTTTTTTTCTACTTAATTTTTTAAAATATTTATAATAAATAGTTTTTCTGCAGATGAGTAGTATTTATCTTTACAGTTGTTTTAAGCATTCATTGAAGTTTTTTTTGGCAAAAGAAAAAAGGAGGTTACTGCAAAAACTGATTTTTCAAGAATTTTTTTTGGCGTCGGGGTCGTTCGCGTCCGAGTATACCCTTAAAGGGGTGTCCGAGGACCGTACCTATCCAGGGTTAAATTTGAAAAAAATAAAAGTAACGATAATAATAATAATAGAAAGTTTTCTATACATTGGTCCGTTAGATTAGAAATAATTAGATATGAGAAAATGATATATCATATATACATAAAGTTTTTTAATCATATATTTATTAATAAATATATTTTAATTTATTTTAAAGTAATTTTAACTAAATTAATAATGATAACGAATATTTTTGTATAAAAATATTTATTTAAAATAAACCAAAAAAATATAAATAAACCAACAGACGAGTGGGTTACATAATTACTAAAATGGATAGCCTACATAAATGTTTATTTTGCATAAAGTCTTTCAATAAAATAATGTTAGCAATATTTCTCGTTTTGTTTGTTGTTATTTTGATTTATGTAGGACTCAAATATATTACCCCAAACACAAATAAACCAACAGACGGGTGGCTTACAAATTCCGTGGTGTAATTTATGTCTATCAAGGATTGGTTTATATATATTTTATCTAAATAATATATTACTTTGATTATAAGGTGTTAATATTTCTGGGGATAAATTAAATTTGTTTTGATTTATAGATAAAATGGGTTTATCTTTTTTTATTTCAATATCAATATTTCCTTCTTTGTTAATGATTAATTTTTCATTTTTATCGTGATATTCCTTATATTCATTTTCGTTATCATTGTCAATTGGCATGTATTTATTTTCATGTATATTAAAATGATCTTTTTCTTTAAAAATACTAGTATTATTATTATCATTATCATTATTTTCATTGTTGGCTCCTAAACGGATTCTTTTATATTGAAATATTTCAAAACTACCTTTTCTCTTCTTATTGTTGCTATTGTTTTCGTTGATAAATACTTCATCATCACCCAATTCATCGTCATCATCATCATCATCATCATCATCATCATCAACATCCGAGTCTTCTTTTTTTCCTTCATCTTCCTTATTATTGATAGTGGTAGTATTATCCTCAGAAAAATGAGTTTCCCGTGATGTATAATTATCCTTTATGATAAAGTTAGCATTATCACTATCGTCGTCGACAAATACTTCGTCGTTGTCAGAGTCTTTTTTTATTTCATCATCTTCGTCTTCCTTATTATTGATAGTGGTAGTATTATCCTCAGAAAAATGGGTTTCCCATGATGTATAATTATCCTTAATGATAAAGTTAGCATTATCACTATCATCGTCAACAAATACTTCGTCGTTGTCAGAGTCTTTTTTTTATTTCATCATCTTCGTCTTCCTTATTATTGATAGTAGTAGTATTATCCTCAGAAAAATGGGTTTCCCGTGATGTATAATTATCCTTTATGATAAAGTTAGCATTATCATGATCAAAATCTTTGGTGATGGGGATATTATCATCGGAAAAACTGTTTTTTTGTGGTACGTTTTCTTTCTTCTCTGTATCATTATTAAAGTCATTATACATAGCTTCTCCTCCCCGCTTATATGAAATAAAAGTTTTGCTATTTTCTATTATATAACTAGCATTATTGTCGCTGTTATTTTTTTCGTTGTCTCTGCAACAAATTTCTTTATCAAAATATTTTTCCGTTTTTTGGTCATCACTGGAATTTTCATTGATAAATATTTTATCGTCCATCTTATCATCATGAAGTTCATCCTTTTCTTGAACAATTCCTTCTTCTTCTTCTTCTTCTTCTTCTTCTTCTTCTTCTTCTTCTTCTTCTTCTTCTTCTTCTTCTTTTTCTTTGGTATAGTTATCATTACTATTTTGCATGACCGAGTTCAATAAAAAACCATTTGTTAATTTAAGGTTATAATTTTCCTTACTAATTCTCGTTTTATTATTCTTAATTTCAAATTGATCATCATTATCATTAATGACATTATTATATCCCATTTTGTTATTATTGTTGTTAATTTTTTCTAGATTTTTTATTATTTCCTTATCAGAGAGGAAATCTTTGTTTTTATTGCAATTATCATTGATTGTAATAATATTAGCATTCTTAGAATTTTCCGAAAGATAATTAACATTATTATCAACTTTCATTTGGGGGTGTCCTGTAAAGATAACATTATTATCCGAGTATTTTTCGCTTAAAAAATCAAGTATCGTAGAATCCTGGTGGTTATCTTTATTAGATATAGCCATTTGCTTAAATAACATATCGGTAATAAAATGAAAACCTATATTAAACAACGAACAAAATACCATATTAATAATGAAATCTTTATTAACTATGGGTGTTAATTCGTCTGTTAAAGTGTTTGTAGATTTCTTATTATTTAATAATTCAGCAAGTTTAGTTAATTTATCCAAATTTTGGTCCCTGAAAACTGATACTTTATGCAACATAGTTTTCATATTGCGGTTTATATGTCCAATTGCTTGAATCATCTGTGGGTATTTTGAGTTTGATATTGGAACATTCTGAACCTTATCAAAAACTTCCCGTAAAGTCTGAAGAACAAATGTTGTTATATTAAAATCATCATCGGCAATATATTTTTTCAGTAAAAGTATTTTCTTTGTGTTGTTGAAAATATCAACATTTGATAAAGAATCTATGTTATTGCAATCAAAAATGCATTTTGTTATATTTTTCAAAGTAGAATTCTCTGTAGATTCATCGTTTAAAATTTTTTTCAATAATTCTTGAAATATGATACGAGTTAGTTTTGCTTCAGATTCAACACCACCTTCTAAACTATTATTGAATAGATTATATTTTTCCATAGTTTATTTTTTAATTTGCTTAAAAAATATGTTATATCTCAATACTTTCCTTTGTCGACGACAATAATAAATAAAAAAAAAATGAACAATAATATATACACTTGTATTTAAACGTTTAAAAGTTTTTGCTAATTTATGTTTAGGTGTAACAAAAAATTATTATAAGTTGTTAATTAAATTTTTATATAATAATAATAATAATAAAATTTAAAGAGGAAACCCACAATAACCAGGTAATCAGTATTTTAGTTATCTAACATAACCTTTATATATATATATATATATATATATATATATATATATATATATATATATATATATATATATATATATATATATATATATATATATATATATATATATATATATATATATATATATATATATATATATGTACTTTATATGTGCTATTGTTTTGAAAATAACCAAAATGTCATTAAAATGGCCGTAAACAATTCGAATTATCAGTAGAATACTTTGATATGTAATCATGGATACTGGGTCCTGTACAATCTTTCCGTCGAACATGTCCCAGATAATCAAAATCAGATTCTTCGCCAAACATATTAATTACATCATCAGACGGTTTATTTTTTAGGGGCATATTAGTCACCATTTCTCCTCTAGTATGCATTGTAAAATTATCATCATCATCATCCTCATCATCATTTTGACCGTGTGTTATCATTCCCTTGGTCCTCTTTTTAGAACACATACCAGGTGCTTCTAAATATAGAGCATTTTTGTTTTTGGTGAATCGGTTGTACAAATTTTGAATATAAACTACAGAGTTTTTTAGAACTAGGGGCGCTCCATTGCATATATTTGTTAACGTAACAAAACCTAGGTTTTTTAAGTACACGATGTTTGGAATAGAAAGTCTATTATTGGTCTTTCCCCATTTTTTACTGAAAAATCTAAAGTATATTGTTTTTTATTATTTTTTGCATTTAATATTAATTGTGGATAAAATTTCCTAGCAACATCAAAGGCAAATTCATGATCCTTAAACTCAACCTTTTCATTGAAATCATCATTAAATTCACAGAAGTAATTAACAAATATATCAGCTGAATTTTTCAGTTTATTGTGTATATCATTAAACATATCAGAATGTTTATTTATAAATTCGATATATTTTTCTTTTTCTTTTTCAAAAATTTTACTTTTGTGGTACTTATTACTACTAACTTGTTCATCTACAATTTTCATATTATTATATATATATTACCAATAGTACTTGGTGTTAATTTAGCCCTAGGAACATTTCCATTGTGCGTCAAATTTGTATTTGAAGCAGTAGAAATTAATTTATCATTTATATGTGATTCATCCATAAGCTTTATGAGAAAATTATATGCAAAATAATCACTGGGTTGATTCAAAGAATTAGAAACCATAATTGCATTTCCATGCTTGTTTACAAACAAAATATTCGATGGAGCTAAAAGGCACTGCCCATTAAAGGGAGGAATTTCCATTAAATTTTCTTGGTGTACTTCATTAAGAAAAGCTAAACTTACAATATCATGTAATGTGTGGTACAATAACCTGTTATTAGAAAGAAAGTGTGGCTTTTTGTCTAAATATTTTAAGGTGTTGTTACTTTTATCCTCATTAATAGTCATTATACTCCTTTCGTGGTTTTTATCTGACTGTCCTTGAATATTCATCATGGTTCGAATGAACGAAATAAGTACGGGATTTAAATCGAATACTCTCATACAAATATCTCTAGGATCTTGAGGATTATCTCCCGGTAAAACATATTTCAGGGGTTCTCCGTTCTGGAAAATATTATCAATATCAAAATTATCATCACTATCAACTGATTTTATATATAAATTATAAGGATTGTTATTATCATCATCATCATTATCATCATCACTACTACTGCTACTATAAGAATTGGTTTTAAATGGTCCAAGATTTATTTTCCTTTTATGTTTGCGTTTAGAACTACTACTACTACTACTACTACTGGTATTATCAACATCACTTTCGGCATCAGATTTGTTGTTATATTCATCTAAAAACTTTTTTAATTCTGGTATCATTCCAATATTGTTATTCTCTATTTTACTCTTTTTATTTTGGTGGGTATTTTTTCTTTTATTTAAATCTCTTATATTAACATTTTTATCTCTTACTTAATATCCACATCCTAATGTATTATTTCTGGCTAAAAACTTTGGAAGAACTTTTCCATTTGATATTTGTTCTTCGCTAGAATTTATCATACAGACTTTAACTCCATTACAAATTCTATTATGATTCATTGCTAATATTTGCATTAAGATTTTACTATTTGGAAATATTAAAACCCCGGGAGGAAATGCAATGGTTTCAGAAAAACCAGTATTCTCTGGTGGATACAGCTTAGAGTTTATTCGAAAAATGGATCGACCATGGATAAATGGACCCATATTAAACTTTTCATATCCATGCCTCGTTGGATTCATATTACAGGATGTATGTTGAAGTGGTTTTTCAATATTTTCATATAGCAAACCAAGTTTTAGATAAGTACAAGGCGCACAAAAGCTTTCAAATACCCTTCCATGGCGCTCATTTATTTTTCTATTTAAATGATCTGTATATATTTGTTTAATTTGACTTGTTATATCAAATTCTATACCATTATCAAAGATTTCATATAGTAAATGACTAAATATACACTCTTCGCTAAGAGAATCTATCGTTTTTTCAAAGTCTTGTGTTAAACTTTTTAATTCGGGAGTAGATAAATTCTCTATTAATGTATTCAAAACTTCTTCGTTAATTTTTTCTTTTTGTGAATTTTTTCCATCACCAAATTTGCAGGTAGATTATTAGGATTTAGAAAAGGTTGTTGTTGTTGTTGTTGTTGTTGTTGGTAATAATTATTAGTATTACCTTGTGCTTGTGCTTGCGGAATTACAGTAGCAGCAGAAGGAATAGATGATTGTGGTATCAGAACCGGATTGTTATCGACGGTGGTGGTGGTGGTGGTGGTGGTGGTGTTGTTGTTGTTGTTGTTAAATGGTGATATCTGATGTTGTGGTGGTTGTTGAAGTTGAGTATATTGATATGGACTTTGATTATTTATTCCATAATTATCTTTACTATTATATGTTGTTGTATTCATATTTTTTAGATATAACAAAATAACACATTTGCTGCTTATATTTCAACTTGAGAAATGAAACTATATAATACCTTTTGATAATCTTTATCATACTCGTTTCCATTTGAATGAATTATATTTAAAAAATATCGGTATAATTGCCTAAAATTATTTTGAATTTGAATTGCGCGTGTAATTTTATGTTGTAAATGTTTTCTATATTTAGATAATCTACTTTCATAATCAATAATAGATTCAATTATTAATTTTATCGCTCGAAGATGAGGATAAAAATTTTCTAATACAATTAAGGTATTTGGGGGATATTTAGATCGATTAAAAGCTTTGAACAATTGCATATTTTTTATAGGGAGTATAGGAGTTTTATAGTAAGGAGAATAATTTATACTATATGATATATGTTTGACCGGCTTCATTATTGTCTCATAAAATTTCTTATAGTATATTAAGAGATTTTGGTAGTATATAAGTATACTATATAATTTTATTCTTGTTTGGTTAAATGGGGCCTGAATCATATAATCGATATTATTATTATTATTATTATTATTATTATTATTATTATTATTATTATTATTATTATTATTATTATTATTTTGGGCCATCATGACGTTTTTTAATTTTAGGTTGGAATTTTTTTTCATGTATATATTAAGTGATAAAAATGGCCATAAACATAAACAAAACTTAACTTTACAAGTCAAAATAGGAGAGCTGTTTCTTTGGATAGTCTTGTTATTACTGCATTTTCTCATATATATATATATATATATATATATATATATATATATATATATATATATATATATATATATATATATATATATATATATATATATATATATATATATATATATTGTATTTATATCCTTTATAGTTTGCTGTTCTGTTGCATTTTGTGTTGTTATAATATATAATGAACAACCAAAATAATCTAAAAAAAATTTATTTTATTTTACAATTTTTGGTATTTATACATTTACTTAAGATTAGTTTCTGTTATCTATTTAAAATCTAAACATATATAAATAATGAATATCGATAATACTTATTGTAACGAATTCAAAAGTTTGTATACGGATATAATAGAAATTAGAGATCTATCCAATTATATAAATCTTCAAATCTTTAATTATATATTTTATTTTGATGAAATAGTCATTCCTTGGGAAATGAAGAGTAATATAAATCTATCAAAATTAACAACTAGTCAAATTGATCGATTATACTTTATTGATTTCGATTCAAACTACCTAAACGACAATAATGACGTACAGTACAAAGAGACTAATTACATAATGTCTTTCCGGTCAAAATATATTGATAATTTAAACCTTTATATAAATTTGAATGTTAATACTATTGAAAAAGTTTTAAGTCATGATTATCCGCTTATATGTGGTAAAATGTTGATAACACCCCACTTTAATACATTTGCTAATATTTTTTCGTCAAATAATAATAGTTATTGTTAGAATTGGGAAATTCACCATAATACAAATACAATTTATGAATTCCTGGATGAAAATGAACGAGAGTTGTTTAAAAGGCCCCAACGTTAGAATATCTATGTCTTCTTCAATTGTCACATGAAAATATTTGGCTTTTACCGAAAAATTTAAAAGAAAATATCAATAGATTAATTCAAATTAACCATATAATTAAAAATTTTAATACTAGCAAATGTAAAAACATGATGGATTTTGTTGTATTTTAATAATGATATTTATTACCATTTAGT
>NC_090740.1:105436459-105486459 GCF_036898095.1 Palaemon carinicauda | reverse complement strand
ATATTAATTTTTTGGTTCAAGGAATTTGTATCTATTTGTTCTTTACCAATTTGTTGACAAAAATGATCAATTACTGCGGGCATGAATATATTTGCCATTTCATGTGGCATGATTTTAGCTATAGAAATAAATAACAGAAATATTGGTTTTCCTTCTGTATCTTTCGTGTTAGTGTCTATTGATTCTAGATATTGTTCCCCATTTGTAAATTTACCTCCATCAGTTACTGCCCACGTTGCAATTTGTTCAATAAGAGATAAAATTTGTACTGAACACAAATTTTCGATACATTCTGAGCATCCACTTGAAGCGTTCATAATATTATCACAAAATTTAGAATATATAACAAGACGATGGTATTCTGTTGATGGGTACAAACGCGAATCCCATAATCCATATAATTGAGTTTTATTTGACATATTTTCTTTTTTAGTTGATTATTAAAATAATTGGCCAACTGACCCAAGTGTTTTATGTATCCACTTTATATATATATAATATATATATAAAAATATTTTTTGGTTTCAGTTTCTACCATTTTTATGAGTATTATTAACAATATTAATTTATGGGTCATCTTCTTCTGGTTCATCTTTTTGTAAAATATATTCCATTTCTGCGTGACAAACCAGGTGATAAAAATAAGGGATGTATGGAATAGGTACTATGTCAGAATATAACATTTTCATTATTCCTTTTGTATTTCTTACATTAAAATACAATATATTCTTATTTACTTTATTTGCATATTCTCTGAAAAATTCTTGGAATAAATAAGGAGACATTATATGAATCCCATCCTCCAAAAAAACACCATAAAATAACGTTTTCCAATCATCATCTTTTGAGAGAATGGAAGGAATCAGAGATATATTTAAGGAGGGGTCTTGCCCCATGATTATGTAACTTCTCTTATAAACAATGATGTTATTATCAAATACTAAATATAAATTTATAAAATGTTGGTCGGTTTTAAACATGACAGTTATAATACTCGTGTCTCGTTCGTTTTCCTCTAATATATAATAGATTTTGTTAATATTACCATAATTTGAAAAATCCTCTTTGTTTTTGTTTTCTAACATATGTTTTGGTATATTTATAGGACATACGTAAAATCTGTTTATACCTAATATTACTGTATCGTAAGTTTTTTCTTCAAATATTTTTTTAAAACGTTCAGTAATATGATGTGGTGTTGTATTGAATTCGTATACATATGATTTTTCTGCCATTTTTTAATTAAATTTAAAAAAAGTCGACGTATGTTGATGGGATATTTTATTCCCCAACGAGACCTAATATGGGCGTTGTTGATAAAATAAATGAATTTATGAACCAAAATGAAAAAAATATCCTCATAATAGAAGAAGAGAAAAGTTTATTAAACAATAAGAAAAAAAATATAATAAATAGTCTTTCTTCGAATTATATAAATAAAATATATTTCAATCACAAAGAAGGTAAACAATTCGATATAATAGGACAATTGAGAATCAATCAAGAAAACAAGGATAATAATCCCCCACGTAATTATTATTTTATATTAAATTATGATGACGCCAATAATGTTATAAATTTATATATAATAATCAATCCAAGTGTTTTTCTGCCCTTCGTTTTATCAACTTACAATATACCAGACCCCAAAGATTCAATTTATACATCAGTAGTCATGAGCGGTGAATTGGTATATCATCCTAAAAATATAGAGTTCTATCACGACAAAATTGTTAATACTCTAACAAATAAAACCCACATTGATTTGGAAAATATAAAATATGATGAAATAATTTCAAATTTATCAGAAAATTTTAAAAAGGTTATTAAAAGTTATTTGAGGATTAAGTTTAAAGGGTTTTGCAAATTGGAATAAATACTTATTATACTCTTCTTCTTTGTTGCCATCATCATCATTATAATAATGGGAAATTATTCATTAGAAGAAATATATGTCGACGATGAAAAATTCTATAGACTTAAAATAAAACAGTTTCCAAGAAATAATAATAATAATAATGATAATAAGAAAAATAATCATTACAAGAACAACAAAACAAATGATTTTTCGTCGGCTACCCTGAAATGTAAAAATGTTTTACATATGCACAACAACACGAAAAATGATAATAATGATATTAATAATGATACTAGAAATGTATATTGTCCTTTTCATGAACATTTTAAGACTTCTTAGTCAAAATCAGGAAAATTATACGAAAAAAACCACTTGTACATATGTTTCTCCAACAATAGTATTTTACCTAAAAATAAAAACGGAAATTGTGTTATATCTACCATCAAATTTTTAGAATTATATTCCAAATTAAATTTGACTAATATCAATTAATTCACAATAAGGAATGAAAACTACTATTTTTCCTGAATATAATTTTAATAAACAAGGTGAAATCGGTAGTTTGCTCTTTGAATTATGATCAATGTCGGCAATTTTAATATTAGAATAATTTGATTTCGACGTCCTTTTCAAAATTAACAATTTGTTTTTTTGTTCCACTGTTGTAGTCATAATACTCGTACATAGAATCTAATTGCATAAAAGTCTCTCCATTTTCGGTTATCATTTTTGACATATCATGTGAAGGTGAATATTTCAGCTCAGTTAACAATTTTGCTTCTTTTTCCCGTGAATAGTTATTATATGTTGGCATGTTTAAGAATTTTTCTGAAACTTTTTCCCTTGTCTACCAAATTCAAAATTAAATTTATTATCGTTTCCGGATTCTGTAGTTTATCAAATGTTTTGTAAAAATTTTTATTTTTTTTATAAATTTTTTAAGTAATCTAATTTTCTGTGACATATATTTTGAGTATATATGACATCGGTTGAATCATCGTCCTTTTTGTCCAATAAAACGAGAAAGGCTTTTCGAAATTCGTGATCACACATTTCAGATAACTCTTCTTCTTTGGGATGATAAATTAATTTATGATCATTCAAAAAGAAATACAAATCTTGTGGCATAATATGAATCATGAAATCAAGAGTAAATTCATTTTCATTAGAAAACACTGATACATTATAATATGAATGATCAGAATATTGATTTGATATAGGCAATGCAAAATAAAAACCAATAGGAGGATATAATTCATCAAAGGGGTTTTTAAATAAGTGTTTTTGTAATAAATTACAGAAAAGTCCTACATAGATTATAAATATAACCCACAATAATATTTCAGAAATAATCATACTTTGTTTTTTTTTAATATTAAAATTTTTTTTTTCCTTTTGTTGTTATTGTTATCCAAAAAATAACAATAATGATATCAACACTACAACATATAATCATTATTTTCATACCACACCCCGAAATAATAATAATCCTTCTTATAAAAACAAAAAAACATTGATATTAATAATAAATAACCAAAAAGTAATAAAGAAAAGGAAGATTTTAAAGGACATAGATGAAAATCTTGGTTTATATATAAACATTTCTAAAAAAAACAATAAACAATTATTTCTAGAGGACAAATTATACAACTTGGAAAAATACCTGAATTGTAACTATATTAATAATTTCATTGTTATAATTCTTCTAGATCCTAAAACGTGGCTAGATGATTATATGTTATTTGTGTCCCCTTTAGAAATTTTTAGATAACAACAAGAAAATAATACTAATTCGAAGCTTTTTTTCCTGTCGTTTATCATTTCCAATAATTCTCCTTATTCTAAATATTCTGTAACCGAACAACACAGGCAGAGGCTAGTTGAGTTAAGTCGTCTAAATTCGGATACTTATTCTAACATTTCTTATACAAAATGTTGTTTTAACGCAAATTAAATAGATGAAATAATAAATAATATTAATATTCAATTTAATACTTTGCTATCATTCGGGCTTATTAATTTTTCTAATTTAATGTTTACATGTACGAATGATGATATTAATGAAATCGACAATGATAATATTTTATTATGTTTTCATGAAAATCATGAAATATCTACCGAAAGGATTATTTTTTAAGAGATACTTTTTTTTCATCTAACATTTGATTATTAATATAAGGTATAACTTTGTGATCCACCCGCATAACAAAATCATTTTTATTTTGTATTATCAACCTTTTCACCTCTTTCAAACCATTCAATTCTTTTGTCGCTATTGAATGTTTTTTCAACAAATATTGGTAAATTGTAATTTCGGAACACGACCCGAACGATCCACGTTCAAATTCGTTTTTTAATTCGTCTTTTTCATCGTCTAAATTGACCGCATTATAAAGTGGAGGTATTTTACCCTTATCATAAATTTCTTCTGTGGTGATGAAAACACCAATTATACTTTTTACGTGTTGGTAAATATCTTCTTTATAAATTTCTTTTAAAAATATATTAATAAATCCATAAACACTCATCATGAAATAATTGCCAGGTGAGCCGACTTCAGGAAAAATAGCGTATTCTTTCGAATTTATCACATCAGTTATACAATAAATAATAATACTTTCAAATTTATGCCCATGTTTTTTTATATTATATGTCATCCGTGAGGCCAAGTCTTTGGGTTTTAACATATAATAGGTAATACTATCATAATCATCTTTGTTTTGTTCTTCTTGTAAACATTTTTTATTAAAAAGGAATGCATAATATGTTGCCATTTTTTAGTATAACAACAAAGGTACCCAATTTACAAATTTAATATAAATATATTTTCCTGGTAATTTAAAAGATATATATATATATATATATATATATATATATATATATATATATATATATATATATATATATATATATATATATATATATATATATATATATATATATATATATATATATATATATATATATATATATATATATATATATATATATATGCCGTTTATTTTTAAACGGCTTTACATGAAATTGGTATTACGTCTAATAGTTTTTCATAAGATTTAATTCAAAATGAGTTGTGAAATAAGCAAATTGCGGCAATTTTTAGAAAATGGTGATAATAAAAATCGGTTCCTCCAAGAATGGAATAGGCCAGCAGCACCATTATCAACTCCCAATACAAATAAATTGTGTTTTCAGCAGATGGATATTGATTATTATATTGGTTATCCGGTAAGAAAAAAGGAATGTGGTGGTTATAATATGCAGCAGCAGCAGCAGCAGGTACCCATAATAAGATTATTTGGATTAAATGATATAGGGAATACTATTTGTTGTAATGTATTTGGATTTTTTCCTTATATATATGTTTCTGTGAATTTATTAGATTCACAAAAACAAGTTTCATATTCAGACCAAATAAAAATGGCTCTGAATCGAAAAATCTACTTGAATGAAACAAAAGATCAAATTAAATTAAAGGAATACGTATTAAGTGTAGATAGGGTGTTTAAACAAAGTATATATGGATATCAAGAAAAAAAATCATCGTCATCATTGTGTTTTTTTGAAGTTACCGTGGTTTTACCAAAATTAATATCTATAGCTAAGATTATTCTTGAAAATGGGTTAGTGATAGATAAACATCCCTCTCACTTTCGGGTTTACGAATCAAATGTTGATTTTACACTTAGATTTATGACAGATGCTCAGATGCCTGGTTGTTGTTGGATCGAGTTACCTATTGGTGAGTGGGAAATAAAAAATAATGAGACAAATTTTAAAAATACTACTTGTCAATTAGAGGTTAACGTTTTTGAGTGGGAAAAAATAATTATTTATGAACCCGAAGGAGAATGGACGTCTATTGCCCCACTCAGAATAATATATTTTGATATTGAGTGTGGGGGAAGACGGGGAATATTTCCAGAACCCGAAATAGATCCGGTCATACAAATTGGAAATGTTGTTACGCGGCACGGAGAGACTGAGCCATTCATAAGTGTTGTTTTTACTTTGAATAATTGTGCTCCCATTGTGGGCTCTAAAATTTTTTCATTTCAGGAAGAAAAAGAAATGTTAGAAAATTGCTCAAAATTCCTATTGTTTATTGACCCCGATATCATTACTGGATATAATATTAATAATTTTGATTTACCATATTTACTTAACTGCGCCAAGCATTTAAACTTGCCAGTATTTGCTCATTTAGGAAGGGTAAAAGGAATAAAATATACAATATTAGATACCATAACCCAAAACAAACAAACAGGAAAAAGAAATAACAAAATCATTAACATAGATGGACGGTGTTTAATGGACCTTTCAACAATAATATTAAAAGAACACAAACTTCGGTCATATACTTTAAATTCTGTATATTATCATTTTCTTAACGAACAAAAAGATGTTCATCATTCTATAATTTCTGAATTACAAAATGGTAATGATCAGACTAGAAAAAGACTGGCTGAATATTGTTTAAAAGATTCTATTCTTCCTTTAAAATTATTGAATAAATTGATGTGTGTAGTCAATTATATAGAAATGGCACGCGTAACGGGCATTCCTTTATCATATGTTATAAATAGAGGACAACAGATTAAAATTTTTTCACAAATACTAAGAAAAGCCAAAGAACAGAATTTAGTATTACCGGTGTTTGATAAAAAGGAGAGTTTTGAATATGAAGGAGCTACAGTTATTGAACCAAAAAGAGGATATTATAACGTTCCAATCGTTACTTTAGGCTTTGTATCATTATATCCATCGATAATGATAGCACATAATCTGTGTTATACAACCTTTATTGATAAAAGATATATTAATCAAATGACTCTGAAAACTGACGATTATATCATTACACCTTCTAATAATTATTTTGTAAAATGTCATAAGCGCAAGGGATTAATTCCAGAAATTTTAGAATCCTTTTTAATTGCTCGTAAGAAGGCGAAAATTGCATTAAAAAACGAAGAAGATCCATGGAAAAAGAAAGTCTTTGATGGTAGACAACTGGCATATAAAATATTGGCTAATTCTCTTTATGTTTTACGGGCGCACAAATTGGTAAATTGCCGTGTTTAGATATATCACAAAGTGTTACGGCGTTTGGAAGAACGATGATTTCTCTTACCAAAAACAAGATTGAAGAAAAATATAACAATGCTATAGTTATATATGGTGATACCGATTCTGTTATGATTAATTTTGGAGTTGAAACTTTAGAAGAGGCCATAAATTTGGGCAAGGAGGCGGCAAATCATGTGACTCAGTCTTTTATCAAGCCAATCAAACTTGATTTTGAAAAAATATATTTCCCTTACTTGCTTATTAATAAAAAAAGATATGCTGGTCTTTATTATACAAATGCTAATACTTATGATAAAATAAATTGCAAGGGGCTAGAAACAATTCGTAGAGACAATTGCCCACTCGTGGCTAAAGTCATAAATACTTGTCTGAAAAAAATCTTAATTGATAGAAACCCAATAGAAGCACTTAATTTTGTCAAACAAACCATATCAAAATTACTTTGTAATGAGATTGACATCTCTCAATTAGTTATTACAAAGGAATTAACAAAAAAAGCAGAAGAATATAAAGGAAAGCAAATTCACAATGAGCTAGCCATCAAATTAAGAAAAAGAGATGCCGGTAGTGCTCCAAAACTTGGCGATAGAATTCCATACGTTATTATATGTGGATTTAAAAAAAGTCCTATTTATGAAAGGGCTGAAGATCCAATATGTGTATTAGAAAATAATATTCCATTAGATTATGATTATTATTTAAAACATCAATTAAGTAAGCCACTTATTAGAATATTTGAACCTATTCTCGGTGATAAAACCGAATCTTATATATTAATAGGAGACCATACACAAAAAAAGAGTTTACCAATAAGTAGAGTAGGACCATTAAGTCAATTTTTTCAAATACATCCAACTTGTATAAATTGTAAAATTCCTTTATTAAAAAGAAAAATAGTACCCGATGATGTAGAATATAACGCTTTATGTAATAATTGTAAAGTACACGAAACAGATTTGTATACACACCACATTGAAAAATTAGCTACACTCGAAAAAAAATTCAATCAATTTTGGACTGAATGTCAAAGGTGTCAAGGATCATTAATTAAAGAAGTTATATGCAGTAATCGTGACTGTCCTATTTTTTATATGCGTAAAAAGACAGAAATAGATTTTTTTGGTCAAAAAAAAATTATCGATCGTTTTGGCTTGCCACAACAGGTTATAAATATTATTATTATTTCCCAAAAATATTTCATATAAATGGTAATGCTCTTGGTATTATATAGTCATATTACTACACACCCAGAAGAAATAATTATAATGGAAGAAAATATTCTAAAAGTCAGCTTTAAGTTAATTTCAGACAATGCTAAATGTCCTACTAAAGGATCAACGGGGGCGGCTTGTTATGACTTATATAGTGCCCAAAAAGAAAATATTCCTGTCGGTCAACGAATTGCCATTGATACTGGCATATGTATGAAATTTCTAACCAAAATACACGGAGAGATTAAATCTAGGTCTGGCATAGCTCTGAATAATTATGTAGATGTTGTTGCAGGAATGATAGATTCGGATTATAATGGACCTATAAAAGTGGTGTTGCATAATTCTCATCCAAATAATTCTTTTGAAATAAATATTGGGGATAGAATTGCCCAAATAAAATTTTTTTCGGGATTTGATATCTGTTTAGTTGAAAACATCAAAAATGAAAAATGGGAAATAGAATCTTGTAGGGGCAATAAAGGATTTGGATCTTCTGGTAAATAAATAAAAAAAATAATGTTTTTCTGGTAGTTTTATATTTTATATAATCAATCAATTAAGTATATAAGTAATAATGAAAAAGTTAAAGAATTCAGTGTAATACTTTTGTATTACACTGAATTCTTTAACTTTTTTTATATACATATACCATTAAAATAGAATTAGTTATCAATGAGTATCATGAAAAAATTAGGCAAAATAAAAACAAAAACATTGGAAAATAAATTAAGAGATTATCTAGAAGGTGAATTGCTGAATCAAAATCTTATTGATGTTGATAAATTATCAATTACCCCAAAAGATTTTGCCCATATTTTTGCAAATGAGTGTAAAAATATTAATGAAAATTCACGCCTTCCCTCCATTATTCAATCATGCATTCATAGAATGATAGAAAACAATATTAAAGAATCAGTTTACATAAAAAAGTAATGGATATAACAAATGAAAACAAAAATGAAGATGAAGAGTCAAAAAAAATTAATGATATTCTTACAGAAAAAGATTATTATAAAAATCAAGCTTACGGTAATGATATTAATATTGGGTTAAAATTATCCGAATATGAGTACCAGTTATTAAAACAAAAATTTAGTAAAGAAGAAAATGAATTACTATCAAATCAAAATTATATACAAATGATTTTACCCAAATGGGGGAATGATAATAAAATACAGAGAAAATTTTGTACAAAAATATGTTGTTTGGATTAAGTTTTAATAACTTTTATTTTATTATGAGGTGCTTCCCCCCCCCACCCCTTAGTCTTAAGACGATATGTATGGTGCTTTCTTTTTGAATGTTGTAATCAGAAAGTGTCCGATTGTCTTCTAATTGTTTGCCTGCAAATATAAGGCGTTGTTGGTCTGCTGGAATTCCTTCTTTATCTTGAATTTTATACTTTATATTTTCTATAGTATCAGACTGGTTTGCGTCTATTGTTATAGTTTTGCCTATTAAGGTTTTTATAAAAACCTGCATGATGAGAATTGTATTAACCACAAGAAGTATACGTAATTAATAATCAAGACAAGAAGGCTACTTTTATCTTATATTTTTTAAGTAAAATAAAAAACTAGATATATGAAATATTATAAAATTGTTTTATTTTTTATAATTATTATGCTTATCATAACGTGGATTATTTTAATATCAAACTTTAAAAGTCTTTTTAATATATATGAAAAAACCAAAAAAAATATTAGAGAAATGATAAATTAATCATGCACCCCCCTCCATTTTTTCCTCTCGTAATATCAGAATAACAATAATAAAGCAAATGCTTTTATTCGGTATCTTATAAGTAATAAACATTTATTTCAATGTCTGTAAATTGAAAAATATCACGAAGAATATTTTTAACTTATGACCATTTTAAACCATCTATTCCACACCCAATACGGGGCATCGCTATTTTAGATATATTATTTTTAAATGCATGATTTTTCATGGACAACAAAGAACTAGACAAGTTCTCATATATAGTTTTTTCCCAGTACTTTTCTTTGGTTACTAAATAGTAAATGAATCTTTCATTTTCATCTAAAATGGCTACATTACCCACACTACAATTTTGATTTTTAAGTTTTTGAACATTATCGAATTTTTCCTTAAAAACTAAAGCAATTCCACCCCCCATGTAAAAATCCCGGGAAACGCAATGCGCCAATGATACATTTTTTGGACATGTAAACAAATCTCCGTGGATTTCTTTTATTTCATACATTATGTAAGCGTTATCAACAATAATATTATTGATATTAATAGAAATTATTAGTTTATATATATATATATATATATATATATATATATATATATATATATATATATATATATATATATATATATATATATATATATATATATATATATATATATATATATATATATATATATATATATATTTTCTATAATTGTTACCAACATAAGATTATTTCCCAAGTAGTTGTGTTTAAGTAATTTGGCTATAAATAAGAAAAAGGGTGTAGTAATTATAAACACCTATGTTTGTTTGTTAAATTAATACCATTATACTATTTTGCGGGGTTTTAATAATGTATAAAAGCGTTAGTTGATTAATTACTTAATCTTCTACTTTGTAAGTTAGAAAAATCGAAGGAACGTATACAATTTGATTTTTATCCATCATTTCTGTTTTATAATCGGGCGGTAAGGCGATAATAGAATTATCGGGATACTCTTCTTGCTTAAAACCCCTTAACTGTAATTTTACAATTTCTCATGGTTTTGATAAAATAGTAGCCCCGTAATATTGACAATAAACTGATCCCAATGGATTTAAAAAGACTTTTCCCGTCCAGGGTGTGTTGTTATTATGAAATGTATAAACTATAGGACGCTCAAGTACTGCATTATTCAAAAAGCGATTATTAGTTGTTTCATACCAGTGTTTAGTTTCAAATCCTCTTCCTGTTGCTAATCTAAGGGCAGATATTGGATGGGTTAACTCTTTTTGAGTATATTGATTAACTAAAAATTTCTTATGAACGACCGGCCATTTTTTATATGGGTGATGCATATGACGAATTGGAAATTCTCTTGATGGTTTGATAACTCTATTTAACCAATCATGATTGTTTGCCTTTTTCAGAGAACGTTGTTTTACTAAAATTTCTTTTTTGTTGGGAAAAATAATATCAAATGGACTTTCTAATTCCTTATAAGAATGTACTTGTATGGGCTTAAAATTATTATTCAGTGTATAATATGCAATATCTGTTGTATGAAATGAAGTTGTGTTATTTTTTCCAATTTTAATGCACACATTTGACACTTCTTCTTCGTCTCTTTCTTCCTTTTTTGGGCTTTTGCGGTTTTCTAATATCCCTTCAACAAAGCCATTATGAAAATCACAAACACAACCATAACCTGGTACATATTTATTGTTTGGGCTGTTAAATAAATGAGGATTTAATGCATCATATTTGCACGGATCTTTGAAATAATTTTCATTTTTTGTTACTATAATTTCATTTTCTTCTACCTCACTATTAATTTCTTTGCACAAAGGAAATGTTGCGTTAACAACGGATACTTGAGTTTCCGGAGAAATACAATGAGTACAGATGATATCAATAAAAGGATTAAAGGATGATATATTTTCATTAAGAATATTAGTTCTCTGTGCAGCTTTAATACATTTATTTTCCTTAATCATTTTTTGTTGGGGTTCATCGCACATTTCTCCTCCAAAATATTCTGGAGCATAACAAAAACAAGACCAGTTATTACTAGTTTTTATATCAAATAATAATTTCCCAAAACCACAGTAACCGAATCCACCAAATTTATTATGATAAGGTATTTCTTTACTATTGGGTAATAAATATTTTTGATTAATTTTAGGAAATAATAATAAACTATGAGATGTTTTATCATATATAGGGAATTTTATATCTAAACATTCTTCATTATTATTAAGAAAAAATGATGATGATGATGATTTTTTAGAAATATTTTCTTTTTCGAAACAAGTGAAAAAAGGAGGATTAATTTCTTTTTCATTCTCGTGTTCGTGATCATTTTCTATATCCCAAGAAGGCATTTTGTTTGTTGTTGCGGTGTATGGTAATACATTATATATATCCACTCCCTTATCTTCTTTTTGTAATATTTGTTGACTATTGTTTTTATCTAGATAAAGCAGTGATATCTGATTTTTATTAGTAAAATTTGAAAATATTATATGAAGAATGATAATAATTACCAAGAGTATAATCAAATGTATTATTATTGTCGTTGTTTTTGTTCTCGTTTTATGGTTAATTATCATTTTTTATAAAGAAAGAATAAGATATATGATAGTGAAATAAACAACCAGTTTAAATATCATCAACAATTTGAAATATTTTCTATGTGTTTTATTTATATAATTTTCACAAAAAAAATATAATAACCAATCAACCTACTTTTTTTCCATACCGCTATTATGTCACATCATAAAAATTTGCTAGAATTTAAAAGGCTCGTTTCATATGATGGCATAATTGTAATAAATAAAGATACAGTAATCAAAATTAAGGAAAAAGATTTATTGACAGTAGATCTTCAATATGATGAAAAAAATAATATATTTTTGGATGCCGACAATAATGTATATAGATTATCTAAAAGATTGGTGAAAGATATGAATAAAAAAAAGGTGTAATTGTCTATGAATAAAAATGCTTTAAAAGTATTTTGCGTCGTTTTTGACCAACAAACCAATTAACGTAGTTTAGCCTAATTAGAGAAAAGGTTGTAGTTGGTTAGTTAAAAATATATAAATTGGTGGTCTTTTATTTTTCAAACTAGCTAATAGCCATATAAACAAAACAAAAAGTATAACAGTAAAAGCTAATGTTGGCGGGCATAATGTGTACACAAAAATAGTGTCTCGCTGTACCCACAACGAGAACAAGTAAAAAAAGGGGGAAGAGATATCGTTACACTGCGTACATTTATTTGCTCATTCTTTTGAAATACAGGAAGAAAAAAGGAGCTGCGATAGTGGTAAGCAATTGATATCTATATCTATATCTATATATATATATATATATATATATATATATATATATATATATATATATATATATATATATATATATATATATATATATATATATATATATATATATATATATATATATATATATATATGTAATCCTTTGCAGGTAAAATTAACAACCAATTAATTAATTTTGTGACAAAAATAATTAGCATTTTTTTATGATATATAAATATTATATGTGCGATTGTTTTTTTTTCTACTTTATTAATATAATCCATATTCTTTATTTTTTTGTTTATTTGTGAGGAGGATATTTCTAAATGAAGTTACCAGGTCAGCTTCATTTACTGAATAAATAACTTCATAAATTATTAGATTATTCTCGTTATATTTCTTACATTTATGTGGAATATTTATTGTTCATGAAAAAATATTCTGGTATTTCACTTTTATTTTTACGACATGAAATATATTCTTCCATATTTAATAATGCTCTATGCAATTTTGTTTTTTGTGTTTGCGGTTATTTTTTTTCTGGTAAAAGCAATTAGAATCAACTAATACAATATCTTGTGCCAATTTATAAACTGCATTATCGTCTATTAGATACGATACATACGAGGGTAGATAATGAATAAAATTGAATATGAAATCAAACGATTCTTGTTTCTTTCTCAATTCGTTTATTATTTGTACAAATTTTTCGGGAGCATCAATAAGATAATTATTGGAATTTAAACTTATACTAGGATCAGGACAGTTTTTAATATCTCGATCATATTTGAAGTGGTTAGTTTTATAAATATCTTCAGTTTTTGACAATTAATCAAATCATTCTTAAAAAAACAAATAATCTTATTTCTGCATGGCGTAATAAGTTCACCTAAAGCTGATATGGGATTACTTAAATCAATACCTTGTTGTGAAATAGACATATTAAATTTGTTGTATAGATCACACATTGGATTTTCTACAAACCAATAAAATATTTTTTTATAATATTTATTCGTACTTTCATTGGGACATACAAGTCCAAGAAGGACTTCCTGGGGTGAAACGGCCCCAAAAACCGTGGGCAAATTAATTATCGATGAATTTCCATATTTATGGGGCTTCATTTCTATTAATCCTATTCTAATGAAATAATGGTCAAGCTCGTCATTTGGAAATACGGCCTCTTCGCGTAGTATATATTTTCTTTTTATATTTTGTAGATGATTAAAATTTTTGTTCAACCCGTGAATTTTATAATCTTCCCAAATGGGAAACATTATTATATTTTTTATATCTAAACAAGTAAATAATAATGTTTATATATATTACATACAACCAACCATTTAAAAATCTAAATACATTGACTGACATTTTCCTTTTTTTTCTATGATTCTATAATTTTATTTAAACAAATTCCAAGAGACCGAACGTGAAAAATGTTTAAATATTCTCGGCCGTAAACAATTCATTATTAGAAATACTACCAAACGACCGCGATAATAAATTTAGTACTACATATAGCATTATAGTGGTTGTTTGTAAATTTTATATATGCTGTATTGGAATACTTATCAACTTTTATGTATATTTTATATAGACGTTTATAATATATTTTTATACACTTAGTCAATTTTTTTGGGTAATAATTAAAAAGATGATAGCCACGAGCGTTTTATTTGTTGTTTAAATATAAAACAAACGTTTTTTGTGAATTCCATTACTAAAAATTCATGCGTTTATTTTTTCTGTTGGTGTACTGGCACTTTTTTTTTTCTGTTGATGATGATGATGTTAGAAAAATGGTTCCCGTCTTTCCACTAATATCTTTTCTTCCATTTTCATTCTATACCTATGATAATATTCAACGTCCATTTCAAGATCGTCTTTCGTATAACCACCTTCTTCATTTTTCGTTTCGTCGCTATTATATCCTTCGTCTGAAGTTTCACTTGCGAATCCCTCGTCCTCGCTGTTTATGTTATCTAAATCCATCCCTAGAACAAATGGTTAGCTTTGGTGAATACTTTCCCCTTTTATACTTGGATTCAATTCCAACAACATTAGCTCATTATAATTGTCGTTTCATAGAAATAGAAAGTTATTTATTCATGTCAATGTCATCGTATTTTTTTTTAAATCATATATTTCATAACAATTTGAAATAAAGTGTTATAAAAGTTTTGTTTATAAACACCTTTTTGCGAGGAATGCTATGGAGAGTATATAACTGCATATGTTACTACTATTACGTGGCAAACATAATTATCATCAATTTTTTATATATATAAATATATTATATGCGATTGATTTTTTTGTCTTTTAGTATAACTCACATTCTTTATTTTTTTTATTTAAATGTGAGGAAGATATTTCTAACTACTCTATGCAATTTTGCTTTTTGCATTTACAATTATTATTTTGTCTGATAATAGCTATTAGGGTCAACTAATACCATATCTTGTGCCAATTTATAGACTGTATTATTGTCTATTAGATATGATGGCAGGTAATGAATAAAAGGGAATGAATATGAAATAAAACGATTCGTATTTCTTTCTCAATTCGTTTATTTTTATATATACTGGATTGGATTTGTTTATCATTTATTTTCATACACTCCACAAATTTTTCATGATAATAACTGAAAATATTTAATTCATGATGATATTGGAATAATGATTCCCCTTCCCTCCTTCCTCCCCCCCACCCCTCATCAATACATTTATTTTTCTTCTTCTAACATCTAACCCCATCTTCTTCATTTCTCATTTCATCGCTATTATATCCTCCGTCTGAAGTTTCACTTGCAAATCCCTCGTCATTATCGGGAAAATATTTATTTACATTAATAACATCATATTTCTTTAAAAAATCACAAAGTTCACAAGAAAAAACTCTAAATAGTTCATTATAAAAAAACGTTTCAAAATTCTCGGTTATAAACATTTTATCGGGAATGTTATAAGGGGGACCAATTTTATCTACAAACTCAATATACAAGGTCATATGTTGCTGCTTTTTATCAACTCTTAAACCTGTTCTACATGGATAATATTGATTTTGATTAACGACAACCTCTATATATCCATACAACCGGTCTATTTCTCCTGGTAATATTTCAAAATGTTCGTATGATAAAAAGTTTTGTTGTTTATTGAGTAGCATTTCTTTTTTATATGACATTTGATTTGTACACTGAAAAAGTATTTTTTGACGAACGTGATATTCTTCTGCGATGTCTTTTCTTTCGTAAATTTGTTTAAAATTTGGATGAGTAAAGATATTGTTTGGATAATAATCATTAAATATCTCTTGGTCATAGCACCCCAACAACATGCTCATAATTATCTACCGATTAATATTTTCTAAAAAATTGATCTATCTTTATTTTTATAATTATTAATTAATTTTTATTTTCTTATTGTTTTTCAGTCCATATATTCCAAGTGCCCCTTCTTATAAATTTAATAAAATTAATAAAAAAGATATAAAATAGATATAGGAAAACTAAATTATTTCATATTTAAAACTCAATAATTATATATAGAAATAGTTTAATAAAATTATTATTAATATACAAATAAATTTACTAGACAAACACTTATACAAAACACAACTACACTAATACAGTGTAGTAATAACGAAATAACAACGGTTGTTAAAGTAATTTACGAAAATAATATTTAGCTATTATTCTCTTCCTCTATTTTTGGAGCCAAAAAATAGCGAATGTTGCCAACGCCTTCAATACTATATTCCACAACCATAGGCATATTAAGGGACACGAAAAGAGATACTCTAGGAGAAAAGGCCGTAGCTCTGGTAGATAAATTAATGTATCTACACGAAAAGGTCATCTTGGTGGGTTCTTGTACCTCAACTTCTACGGCCCTTTCTTTGTTATCTACACTAGACGTTTTTGTAAATTTTATATTTGCGGTGCCAATATCACCGGCCGTTGAAAATTTCACACAATCATTAATGCAAGCAATGTTTATGGAATCTCCAAATTGACTAAGATCTCCGCAGACAAGGGAAAATTCATTTGATGGCATTCTAATTATGCAATTGTGATTAATATCAGGAATATTTAAATATTCTTGATCTAAATTCATTAATTTCATTATATACTTAGAGTTTATTTGTTGACTGTGAGACTCAAAGGTAAATGCGATCGTATCCGAATCGTCTTTGGCCTTTATTGTTATAACATCATCATCGTCATTAGCACACTTTAATATTTTGGACATAACGGAGATGTTTATTCCCATAACTAGATTGCGATCGCATTTGTATTCATCAAAACCCTCGGCTAGTAGATTAAGAGATACCAGAGAAACGTGGCTGGTATCTATGGCCTGTAGTTGAATGCCAGATTCTGTACAGACCCATGTCGCCTCATTTAACAACTCCTTGATGGCATTGGTGGCTTTAATGAGAATGCTGCTTCAAACGAGATGGGCTTCAAACATTATAAAGAATTTGTGCGAATATCGACGCACATTTATAAATATTAGTAATACTATAAAAATAAAAGCTATCAAAATAACCCTGATAATTTTTTATTTTCGTTTTTTTTTTTTTTTTTACAGTTATGTAAAAATTCCCAAAATGCCTATTCTTCCAGACTTAGTATCGTGAATACTGTAAACAAAGGGTTTATTCAAATTCAAAGGCTTATAATAATTAGGTCCACCATCCATACAGCAGGCATTTGCTTGTGCGTCCATTTCAGTTCCATTTTCATTATTATTAATATAAATACAAGTTTCAATAATGGTATTAACGGGCCGTGGCCGCGTGTTCTCGTTTTCTCGTAAAATTCCCCGCAAATTGGCATTTTGTACCAAAGGAGCCAATTTTGGTATTCTTATAAAAGTGTCATTTAGTATAAAACTCTTATTAATATGAAATTTTGGCATAAATATATGCGTAAAGTTTATTTTTTTTTTTAGTTTTCTTCAGTTTTTCGTGAATATTGTTTTTGTTTTAATTAATAATCACTTGATTTAATAATTCATGTTTAGAACAAATCTTATCTGGTAAAATGACTATCATATTCATATCGTTATTTTTATAGGGGAGCTCATAAACATAACAAATAAGACTACCAAAAGTATCAGTGTAATTTTTAAGGGATACTATCTCACATCTTTTCATCGTGAGTATTTTCCTTGTTTTATTAGGCCCGACATGAAAATCTCTCAATTCAGTATTAAAATTTTTAAATTTATATACCCATTCACAAAAATATTTTGACTTTGTCATAAAGTAAATTCTAGTTAGATTTTCGATATTTCCAACAAAATTTTCATTATTCTTGTTGTTGTTGTTATTATTATTATTATTTTGATAAACCCACCCACAAGATTTAGCCCATTCATTTATTTGATTGTGTTCGTTTTGAGATTGTGGGATAGTTTTAATCGTAAAGTTCGAAAAATCCTTCTGTATTGATTTCATATATTCTTTATTAATGTTATCTTTTTCATAAATTGGAACGAGACAAAGTCCTACATTTTTATATGAAAACGATGAAAATGGTGATACAGTATATTTGATAATATTTCCTTGAGTCCGTTTTCTTTTAGCAAACTTAAAGTGTTTTCGTTTGCCGCCGGATAAAGAATTTTCAAAAGATTAAAGATACAGTCACTATCCAAAACCGGGTTTACAACTTTGTCGTTGGTTGTAACGGCTTTTATGAATATATCTACAAAGAGTTGATTTGCGTCCTCGGCCATGGCTGCGGCGTGCTTTACTTACCAACTAGCTTTAATCGCCACCCATTTTATTGTTTAGGGAGGGCTGAGAATGGGCGGATAGGAAGGGGGGGTGGCGGCGGAGGGGGGCTAGGAGTGAGTGAGTGAGTGGGTTAGTGGGTTTTTTACGTACCTCATTATTTGCTCTGTGAAATATTTAATATTTATCACTAGTCATATTTTTAATGAGACTAGCTCTAGGATTTAATTAATTTCAACCCACATTTTACCTTTTTTTTTATTAAACGCGATAAATTTTAACATTATTTATACTATATCACACCTTTTCTATTTACTACCATAAAACAATATTTTGAGAAAATTCTTAAACAATTGAATAATTACACCGTTGATAATAATAATAATAATATTAATAATAACACTATTAACAAACAATAATTTTTTTAGTATAAATATTGATATTATATATATACACGCATATTTATTCAAAAGATAGTTTCTTTGTGTTATGAAATTGTTATTTGATAAAATTTAATAAGGTAATCAAAATCTTATATCATTGTATTATTAACAAAATGGATAGCGGCCATCCAAATTTTAAATCATTTGTTCCAGGAATAGAAACAACCGTCGATATGGAAGGTTTCTTAGAGGATTATTTTAATGACTTGAATAGTACATCCCCTCGATCTTTACCCTTTACGGATAGTGAATTTTCAAAATAAAATAAGTATGTTATACCCCTAACACACGAAAGGTGTATCATGTCTACTCCCATCGAAAAAAAAGAGACCACATCATTTTATACTGTTTCGCCTTACTATGGAAGTGATAATTGGATAAAAAAGGATTTGAAATTATCAGATTATAATTTTTTCGTTAAAATGTCATTAGAAATTAAGAATATAGATAGACTTTATGGTCTCCACATTTCAAACAATGATATTTTATTGATTATTAGACTGCAAATTAGACTACAGATTTTATGAAATATCAGATTCCTATCATATTCCGCAAAGAATTACAAAAACATGCTGAAATAAATAAAACTTTGAATGTTTTTTGTTTGTGTTTAAAATTTGTATTAGAATTGGGCAATAAAATTTGAAATGATGATTTTATAATTTGGCCAGATTATTTACCAATATATTGTCAAATTGTGTCTAAAAATAATTACTACACCAAGAATGAAAATTGTGATTGCTCAAATAAAATATTAGACATTTTCATTTTTAAGTAAATTTCGACGATCTTATATAACTAAAATACAAAATCTTATATGAAAAAATAGTTTTGTAAAGAAGTGCAGCTACTTTATTTGGGGATGAATGTAGCGATAGTTCGCTTGCAAGAATTTGTGAAATTTGAGTAACGTCGTTGTTAGTTATAAGGCCAGCATATATGGCTTCAATAATTACAGCCTTTTTCTTTTTTATGTCACCATATGCATCACTGATGAAATCCAACAAATTTTGATCATAAGAGTTATGCATCATGATAAGACCCATTAATCCATTAAACAATTTATATATATTGCCAACGTGTTTCTTTTTTTCTGTCTATAGAAAAAATCTTAGCTTTTTTTCTTGTTTTATTCCACCAATCTAAATCTAATGTTTTAATTAAACATTCCGTTTTACTACCGGAAAATGTTTTTTTTATCATCCGTTGAATAATTTTCCACTACACAATTAAATTCTTTTGTATCATTGATATAATTTTCATGACCATCTAAGTAATAGATAAAACACAAGGCCTCATAAATCTCTTTAATTGGATTATATTTAAGTTTATCGAAATATGATTCGAATGGTCTAATATCACCCGACTCCTGTAAAACACGATTTATGTTGTCTATCATATATCGAAAAATATTTAAATGTGTAGATGTTTTCAATAGAGGATTTCTTTGTCCATGATATGGTGATAAACTCACGCTGTTTAATATTTCTTTATCTAAATGCCTACACAAAAATTTTAACTCCCTAGAATTATAAGTCAATCCTGGAAGGTTATAATAGGATTTTTGAATTTTTTATAATATATGATTTATCAAATTATTATCCACTTGTTCTGTATTCATTTTTTTATAGAGTTGATGTGTTGTTTCGTTATTTTTTAAATATGAACAATAAAGAAAAACTTGGGGTGAATTGTATAGAATGTTTTTATTTTCTGAATATTATCATTATACACGCGTCTTTTTATTATGATTACTAAACTTCATAGCGGCAGTACGTTGGGTAGCAAATAAGAAACATTTTTGTTATTATTCAATATCTATATTTTTTCCTCTGCATAACTGACATTCATTTAAAAGGTTTTTGTGTGGGATTTTGGGATAAATATGTATTTTAGATTGAACACAAGACAAGCACATAATATGACCACACCTATGCACGAATGAATTAACCGCACGACAATTATCCTCTAGACAAACCGAACACAAATATAAAAAATCTTGTAATATTTACAGATACATTATTAACCAAATGTGGTTGCCAAAAATGGCATAAAGTATTTGAATTATCAACCATTAATTCCCCATTTTTATATTCTATTATTATCTTGACCACCGATAAATTATCACATAAATCATATTCTTCCTTGGAAAATGTATTCAAACAATAATGATTACTCAGTAAATCTTTGTAAGTAACCAATTTTGGAAATTGTTTTTTTTTTAAGTTATGATACATTTTATTTTCCCAAAATCTATTTTCACACAAACAAAAAAATTGTTGGGCGGGTTTATTTTTATTTGATTTATAATTTGCTATGGGATTACCAGCATAAATGAAGGCATTTTTACTTTTGTTTCCCATGTTTTTTTTTATATTTTTTTCCCTTTCTAGATTTTATTTTTCGGTGCCATCGACAATAAAACCTTTTTTTATATTCCTTTATGTTTGGGTTGTTCTTGAGATAGTTTTTAATCAAATTAGAGTCTATATTATCTATCGGAATTTGAATAAAAGAATCGTCATATAATTTATTTTTTTTAATAATTAAAAAATTCAATAAATATGAATTTAGAACAAAATAAAACAGTAGTAACATTTAAAAGTTATGTTCCGTGTGTCGATACCATTGACAAATTATATAATTTGCTCGGTCCCTTGTTTGATAATATAAATAATCGTCCAAATATCTTTTCCGTAAAGTGCACTACAAAGCAACCTATGGCCAGTCTTTGCAATAATACAAAACCCCCTAATTTAAAAATTAATAAATCTACAATAAATACGCTTTATTTCTTTTCAAACAGAAATAATGAATTATTTAAATTCATTGGAAAAATTTATGACACAGCTATTGCCAAAGATATATATGTGGGTATAATAGCAAATTTTTCGTCTCAATCACCAAAACAAGAACCGTCCTTATTTGGAAGCATCATTTATGCAGAAGATGAGCGCGATTTGAAAAATTATTTATATGTTGAACAAAATATAGTTGAAATAATAAATAATGATGGAAAATAACATAATTTATATATATAAGAATAATGAATATAATAATAATAATGATATTGAAAAAAACATTACAATCGCACACCGACTTTACAAAAAAAATAAAAGTAATAAATAAACAAACAAATTGTTCTGGAGTTAATATAATCATTATTTAAACAAACATACATAAAATGGAATTATATGAGCCTGGCACAGATATATCAGCCATTGTATGGAAAACTCTCCAACACGCTCAAATTCAATCTCAATTTGATCAAAGCCACACCATTATAAAAGCCAGTAAAAATGATTCTACAATTATTAAGAATGATACTGAAAATTTCTTAAATGATGATAAAAACGCAAATCATCAATATATATATCCCCATTTAGATATGGATATATATCTTGAAAATAAAAAACGGGAAAGAAACCAGAACAATAAAAATATCACTAGAAAGTCCTCTAGATATGATAAAAAAAATGGTTTATTGTACGAATTCATTTCTAAAATGTATTACAAAGCACTAAACGAAGGAAACATTGATAACAAAAATACTCTGATTAATAAATATATACATACATATCTAATCGATGATAATATTCTTATTGGAACAATTCTTGGTTCCAAATATGAATATGATGATATTTTTATAGCAGATATTAATATGTTTTCAATTATAGCCCATTTCATTGATTGTAGAAAAAGTAAATTTTATGTTAGTTATATGCTAAGTGATGGTATTGAAAGATATGGATTAGTTATCAACCATCCAGTTTTTCCTGGTATACCAATGTGGTTATTTGATGTATGTAGATTAATTAGCAATAATAAACAATTATATTTGGTATATTCAACAGACATAAGAAATGTTGATAAATGGTTAGGACACATCACTAGTATTATTAATCTTAGTAATTTTTATATATAAAAATCGAAAAAAATAATCCACACATTAATGCAACACTCATTCTTATTCATCTTGTGGGCATTTTGATGGGTAATCGATATAATCCAATCAACCGCCAAGGAATGAAATTTCCTTGTAATGTATTACAGAAATATACATTTGAAAATGTAAAGAATTATTTAATTAAAATATCACCCTAAAATCAATTGCGTGATAATCTATGTAGTTTTATTAGTTTAAACAATTATGTGTATCCCTCATCGAACTGGAACTAATTCATTTAATTTATTGATGAAATGATGACGATTGAAAAATAATGAGGTTTTTATTGGGTCTTTCGCTTTTTCGGTTGACTGCAAACTTCTTCTTCTTCTTCTTCTTCATCGTCATCATCATTATCATTATCAATACAAAATCTTGATGATATTTCATTTTCATTGTCGCTCGATGATATTTCCTTTTCATCGTCGCTTGATTCAATTTCATTCTTAATAACCCAATTAAAAATATTAATTTTCTTGACAATATTATTATCTATTAAATATTTTTGATATTCTGGTTTATTTCTAACTTCATTTATGAGATATTCATCAACCGAAGGTATTAGATTTTCACTAGTAATATTTGTATAAAATATTGGCGCACAATTTACATTTTTTAGATTTAGATATAAATTAAATCCAGCATAGCTGATACCAATTTTGTCTAGCTAAAAGTCCATCAGTGCTGTACACGATTTATTACTTATACTAGACAAAAAATTTTCGTTTTCATTAAAAGCCTCGAGATTATATATTCCTAAAATAGACGCCTCTAAATCTTCCTTCATATTTTGAGAAGCTTTAACATAACAATTATCAAATATATAATCGTTTTCTGGGTTTATATCTTGACTAAAATATTCATATGATAGATCATTTTGTTTGTTGTTAGAATAAAAGTCGTATTCATCAGCTCTATTATCATCATCATCATCATCACTGTTGGTTTTATCCTTGGTTATTCTATCTTTGTTATTTTCTCTATTATTTCTGTTTATAAAAGGAATAAATGTTTTTCCAATGGGTTGTCTTTTAAAGAAACATATATTTGTATCTTTTGTTTAAAATAAATTTTTAAATTATTATTGTGTAATGAAAATAGGTTGGAAACGTTTGCATCAGATTCCATTATTTTTTTTTTTCTATATTTTTACACGGAAGTGTACAATAATCCCTACAACCAAGCGGGACGTACGCCGGGGCGTAATTCATTCTTATTGCATTTTTGTCATAATCAGTAACACTCAAAATATCACTTGGGCATCTATTTAGTAAATTTTCAATCAATATCCGAAGGTCTCCTTTAAATTTGATATTACTTATTCTATTCAAGTTTGTATTTGATGGTGCATTTTCGCTTATATTAGTTTTTGTTCCATCAAAATGAGATATCAATCTACAATTAACCTCTATTGATCGAAATATCATTTTAGTAATATTATCGTGTAATTTAAAAGAATTTAAATTGCGGGTGGTGGAATTGGTCATAATTACCAATTTTTCTTTGGAATTTTCATATAGTTCATTCAAAGTTCTTTCAAAAATATTTTTTTGAATTTCTCTTAGTCTTCTTATTGAAAAATATCCATTTTTTCGGTGAATGATTTTGGAATATATTCTAAATCTAAAACATCAAAATCATCAGATTTGATTACCATATCACGCAATAATTTTCTGATTATGACACTTTTATTATTTTTTCTTTGGTTAAACATTGTTTTTGAAAATGCGATATAAATTCCAAAACAAGTATGATAAGTATTAACGAGTAGTCTGCTTTATGTGATTACACACATATATATATAAGTATATTTTTTTAGGTACCCGACGTGCCATGGAATTTTGAAGACCCAAAAATTGATAAATACCCAACATAAAAATGCCAACCAATTATGATGAAAAAAAGAAAATCTTCTATCAGAAGCTCGAAGAAAAGTATTCGTGGAGAGGGAAAGAAACCAGAAATTCTAACACAAAACAAATACTATCTAGATCAATGGTAAACAATGAAGTATTGGATAAATATATAAGGATAATTAAAGAAAGTGAATTGAATCATCGTACAAAACCAGCCATGTCTTATTATCTGTTGCGGAACTATAAATCTGGAGTTATCGCGGGTAAGGAAAGATTGATTAAAAAAAAAGTCAAGTAACCCTCATTACCCTACTTCTTCATATCTTATTCCAGTAGAAGAAATATGGGATAATATTTTCAAATCTCATATAAATTGTGGACACGGGGGCAAAAAAAGAACACTACATAATCTTAAAACAAATGGCATAATTAATATTTCTTTGTATCAAGTTCATTTATTTATTTCTCTTTGTAATAATTGTTTGAAGAAAAGATCAAATATTTCATCTAAAAACAATAACCAAATTCATCCAATCATATCAAATGGTTTTGGTGAGAGGGGCCAGGTTGATTTAATTGACATGTCGACAATAAATGTTTGTGAATTTAGATATATTCTAAATTATCAAGACCATTTGACAAAGTTCTGCATTCTGCGACCATTGATTAATAAAGATGTAACATCTGTTATTAATATTTTAATAGATATCTTCACTACAATTGATTGTCCAAAAATTTTGCAATCAGATAATGGACGCGAATTTAACTTTACTGATAAATTGAATAAAATATGGCCCAATATTAGCATTGTTAAAGGAAGGCCCAGACACCCCGAATCTCAAGGATCGGTTGAAAGATCCAACCAAAATATTGAACAAATGATGCGAAGTTGGATTGCAGATAATCAAAACATAAATTGGGTAAAGGGTCTACCGTTTGTACAAATGCAAAAAAACAATGCTTTAAACCGTACAATTGGATATTCTCCGTATTTTGCAGTATTTGGACAAAACCCCCCTATTTCATTAAGAATTAACGAAGAAGAAGAAGAAGAACATGAACAAGAACAAGAAGAACAAGAACCAGAACAAGAAGAACAAGAACAAAAACAAGAAGAAGAACAAGAACAAGAACGAGAACAAGAACGAGAACAAGATAAAGAAGAACAATTTATTAACGAAGAAGAAATGGACACACTCCAAGAATCAAATCAGATTTTCGATAATTCAAAGCGGCTAGAAATTTTGAGAAAACAAATATCCATCAACATGAAACACGCCGCTACGGTAAGCGAGAATAATATTGAGAGTAATAATCTAGAAATATACCACCCAGGGACTATTGTTAAAATTCATATACCCAAAGTTGATAAAGTTCATAAAATGAATTTTAATAATATGTTAGGAAAAATTGTTGAATATTTACCAGATATAAATAAGTATAGAATTGCATCATTGAATAAGAATATTATAATTAAAAATCTATTTTCTCCCTCGACAATTGAAAAATGTGAAAATATGGAAAGAATAATAGAAAATACAAATGTTATTATGAAGATTAATAATACTCCCCCCCTCCCCCTCCTCCTCTTCCTCTTCTATTTTCTAAAAAGGCATCAATGCCTTTAAGGACCGTTGTACAACATGAAGAAGGGACAATGTTTAATGGTTGTAAATGTCAAAGTATATGTGTAACACTAAAATGTCCTTGCCGCAAAGCACAACAAGTATGTTTAAAGAGGCTTTGTCATATAAATAACACAAAAACACAAAAAAATAAAATTCTATGTAAAAATGATTATTTTAATGACAGTGACCAGAATGACAACAATCACAAAAAGTATTATACAAGAAGAAAGAAGAGCTCTATTGTTTAATTGTTTCATTTTTATTGTTTAATTGTGGTATTTGGGGTATGTATATTTGTTTCAAAAATGTTTATGTTATTATCATTATCATTAAATAAAGTCATTATTGTTATTTATAATAATTTATGTATTATTATTATTAATAAAAAAATTGATGTGAACATTTTCTTATATGTTGAACTGAAAAAATTACCTATAAACTAGATAATTGTGTGGGAGTATTTTTTGTCGATCTCTTAAATAGATAATACTCGGTTCCACCATCTTTAGGACTATGATTATTTTTTGGTGATGATAAAGCAATATGATTAGGATAAAAATATCTTTGTCGATTACTACTATCATCTTTCATAGATTTTTTTGCAAATATATAACCGATTGCTTTTAACTGAATCACTTTTGGGTTTCTTCTTATCCAAAGGATATACAATATCATTGTCATTTTCATCATCAAATTTTCTTTTTACTATTACTCTTGGTTGTTTGGTCATTTGTGTGGGTTGTGTGGGTTTTTGCTTCTGTGGTGGTGGTAGTTGTTGTTGATGAATTTGTTTATACAAAGACGAATTTATTTCATCTCCTTCTTTTTGAGAAATAGAAGTGGCGGTTGATGTATTCTCCTCTAAATGTAATTGATTTTTATTTGGTTGTTGAAATGAATATTTATTTTGTAAATTATTTTCATTGTTGTTTCTGTTAATGTTCTTGCTTCTATTGCCATGAAGTGTTTGCATAATTTGATATTTTATATTGCTTTTTTAGTCTTTATATATTAGGGGTGGTTGCTCAAAGGATTCAAAATTGTCATTACTACTAATACTGCTACTACTACCGGGGCTGGGGCCGTTGTTGGGGTTTGGAGTGCTGCTTTCATTGGAAGCACCATTAGGTTTTGGGAGGAAATTTGTTAAGTTGTTTTCACTTTTAAAAAGTTCTTGCATTTTATTCATGTCTTTACCCTTGATGATTTTGGGTGTTGGTTGTGGTGGAGTTGAATTTATTTTCATGCCCATCCCCTCTAATAGTTGAAGTTTTGATTGCTGATTTATTTCTCCGTGGCTTTCTGTCGTATCCTTTACAATATTCATGTCTTGGTTATTGATAATATCAATATCATCATTATCATAAATTGGTAGTAACGTCTCATCCAACGTTTGACCGTCAATATCTGAATTGCCCATCATCTGGTTTTCAAAAATCTGAAAATTTTCATTATATGATTCTTCATCAAAATTGAAGTTATCTATTAGGTCTTGTAAATCGATGTATTCCAATTCGTGTTCTTGTAAACCATTGTTTATCATTCCATCTGCCATATTTTTTTAATATAAAAAAAATGAATCTAGGTGAATTTAAGGATGGCTTAAATAAGTTTTTTAAAGATGCCAGGTATTTAGACTCATTTAATAATGTAGCCAAAATAAAAATTGCTATTCCATGGAATGAGAGAATATATTGGTATTATTATGAAGTATTATCATTTGAGTTTTTATTCAATAATATTAATGAAATTGAATTGTTCCACCAAAATAATGAATTTAATAAACTTAGGTTTTTTTTGAATTTAAATTACAAAAATAAAGTGTTATATTACGGAGGGTTTTTTTATTATACACCACCGCCACAGAATTATTGTATTGGAGAAATAATATTAACTTACGATAAAAAATACTTTTCTTCCATTAACGATGAAGATATTATTTCTAAATATCATCGGTTAAATAAAAAAAACATTCGATCTCGTATAGAAATGAGTGAAACAAAACAAGAAAACATAAAGATGATGTTATGGTATCAATCATTTTATTTAAAAGAATTTATTGATCCTGATAATAATAGCGATGGTAATTTGAAGAGTAATGGCCCCTTTCCGCATATTAATTTTAATATCTTGACGTTAAAGATACACCCCTTATTTATTGATAGAGTATACTATTATAGTGACTATAAAACAAATGATTTATATGAAAGATATAAGTGTGTTTTTCGAACTAAACGCGATGATATATATACATATTTTGGTGTTGTAGCAACATTTCCTATGGGTGGTGGTATCCACGGTATAATTTATGTTCTAACGGATGTAAACAAATTTAAAACATTATTGAACAAATGTAATATTTCTAAAAAAGGATTATTCTGGACAAAAATGCATAAAAACATAAGACTAAATCAATTTGGCTTTTAATATATAATTATATTTATAGTTTTTTTATATATATATATTATAATATTTTAAAACTAATTTCATTTACTTATATCTTTATTTAATAATGCAATGTATTTTTGAAACGTTAATTTTACAATTATATGAAACCAATAACTATAACTTCCTTGAAGAAATTATAAAGGATTTGGGTTGTAATGAATTGAAAATTATAAACAAATGTAAAAGTATCATGTCCAAGGATCAAATGTGTTTTTACGACCTATTTATACAAGCACTGGATAACATTGCATTAAAAATTTCAATTAATAATAATAATAATAATAATAATAATAATAATAATAATGAGGTATGTAATAATCTATTTAATGAATTATCAATATATTCATGCCACGGACTCCCGGGGACGGGAAAATCATTTTTGCAAAATAATATTAATGCTTTTTGTCAATTTTATGGGAATGGTCTCCGATACAAGATAAATTTAACAGTTGTAGCACCAAATAATTACATAGCGCTACAACAAAGGGGAATTACAATTAATCAAGCTATTAAATCTTTTTGTTTTGATATTTTGGGCATCGGTAACTTCAAAATTGATGAAAATGTGGCCGAGAAATTTGAAAAATGCGGAAAAGAAATAAGAAGCAACCTTAAAAATTCTTCGCTTGATAAGTTGAAATCAAATATAATTGAAGTCATTGGTCTAAAACGCCTAATGCAATATTATAAGCACAATTTTAAGAACGACCATATATATGTTGTCTTAATAGACGAAGGCTCTTTAATAACAAGTCTATCATTCGCTTTATTACTTTGTGCGTTTCCCATAAATCAAACTATATATATATTATTTTATGGTAAAAATCAATTACCCCCTGTATCATCAGAATTAAAATTAAAGAGTTGTTATGATGTTGATTGGGGAAAACACGATCAAATAAATGTATATTGCTTAAAAACCCAACAAAGATTTGCGAGCCACAATGAAGGTATATTTAAAGTATTTATCACATGCTTTAGTGATATTTTAGAAAACGAAAACTGTATAGACAAAATGACACTAATAAATATGATACATTATTTTAGGGAAAATATAAAAATTAGTAGAACATTAAGTGACTACAAATTATGCCCCGACACAAGAAAAGTATTAATCGTAGCCACAAACAAAAAAAGACGCGAAGAAAATGTTTACCGATTAGAAAAGGAAGGAGAAGGTATGATATATAAAATTCCAGCAATAATAGACGAAGGAATTCCCAAGAATTATGATGTATACACAAATATAGGTATTGATTCAGTGTTAGAAATAAAAAAGGGAACTATATGTATTTGCCGGGCAAATATTTTATCTAGTGGACTTGTAAAAGGAATGTCTTTAAAAGTGTGTAAAATTTTAACCAATGAAACTAATGACGTAGATGCCATTATAGTAAAAAAACTAGATGAGGTTGGTAATAATAATAATAATAATAATAATGATAACAACGATGAAGATAATCATCAAAGCATTGTCAAATTAAATAGGCATTCATTTGAAACGCAATATTTGAAAAATAAACACATAACTGGCGCAGGTTATTTAATCATCAAACAATTTCCTATAACACTCGGTTATGCTTTAACCACGCATAGTGTACAAGGAAAAACTTTAAAATACAAAGTGGGAATTGATTTAGAAACGGATTCTCATTGGGATTTATTGCGGAATTTATATTTTGTAGCTTTAACTAGAGTACGATATGACTCTCAGATTTATATGGATAAGCACCCAGCGTATTGCATGTTAGACAAAGCTTTAAGTTTAACAACAGATAGATCTTTCGAACGGTATTATTACAATTGCATCCAAGGAAACAAAAAATAAAACTATCAAAAAGGAAAAATATACAAGCAACAACCATGAAAAATATCAACACACAGAAGAATAAAACGAAACGCCCACCCTATGACAAAAATACAAAAAGTAATATAACGAGTGAAAATGATGATAATGATGATGATGAGAAGGGTATTATACCAATCGAGCATCAAAAAATGAGCTCATGGAATCATTATAAAAATCGAAGCAGTGAATTTAAAAAACTCAATGAATTACAAAACGATAATATTTTTAACAAAATATTTTCAATGACCATTAATAATTTTTACCCTTCAGCTTAAAATATTATTGATTATTCATATCATCTGTAAGAAAACATTTTAATTCTCAAATTATTCTGTTATGATGGTTATTTATAAAATAGGTATATTTCATGAAGAATAATTCGGCAACTAATTTTTTTTTAAATAATGGTAAAATATGAAAAAAAACAAACGTAACACAGATTTTAGAACTTGGCATTAGTTAACCCTAGTAGTAGTAGCAGCAGCAGTAGTAGTAGTAGTATTCTGTCATTGCACCCAGAATACAAAAAAAAAAAAATGAGCCAAAATATCAAGCAAGCGGACATTCCTGTTACCCAAAAAAACGAAGCCACAGAAAAATGTAAAGATTTTGAAAAGGTTCTCAATTCTTTGGCCACCATTTATATTGCGGCCGATCTTAGTTTTGAAAGGTTTTTAAATCGTGACAGAAAACCACTCAATAAACATTTATTTGATTTAGTAAAAAATAATGATATACTAAGTTTTGTTGATTTGGGTTTCCAATCCTGCAATGTCACAGCTGTAAATTTTGATAGTAAATCTATTTTATTTGTTGATGTTTATCGGTCAATATTCGTAGATGAAATAAGATATCGCGTGTATTATACTTTTAACTGTGTAAAGTGTAAACACTTTAAAAATTTTATATCAATGTACTCTAATCAACCTGAAATGGACAAAGAACTAATAATTGATTTTATGAAAAGAGCAACTTGTGTCAAATGTAATAGTATTACCGGGAAAATGATAGAATTGAACATGTCAAACTTTTTATTTATGTGTAGTATAACAACCTTTCTTTTTATCATTCTTCGTCCTATTTTTTGACATTTTTATGTTTCCTATATTTATTGTATATCAATTATTTTTGTTTTATATAAATATTTGTATCGTATTTTTGGGGGTTTAAATAAATTATCGTGATAACACAAATCTTTGAATTTAGCTATTCATTGCCGTATATAATTTATATATATATATATATATATATATATATATATATATATATATATATATATATATATATATATATATATATATATATATATATATATATATATATATATATATATATATATGTATATATATATATATATATATATATATATATATATATATATATATATATATATATATATATATATATATATATATATATATATATATATATATATATATACATATATATATATATATATATATATACATATATATATATATATATATATATATATATATATATATATATATATATATATATATATATATATATATATATATATATATATATATATATATATATATATGTTTCAATATAATATATATAAAATGTTATATAAGTAAGCGGGCTGATAACTATTAATACAAAAACATCTTGGTAGTTTTCCACTCTAAATTAAAAAAATATGAATTCAAAGGAAAATGAACGAGCAAAAGACGTTTTATGTGATATTGAGCGTTATATGATTGAACCATTTAAAAAAGGAGGATTTTGGACTAATGAAAGCAAAAATTATTACAAAAACTTCAAACACATCTACAATTCTAATCCTCCCGAGCAACTAATAAAAATATGTAATTTTATTTGCGAATGTTTTCTGAATGTTAATCAAAAGGAAAAACTAGTTTTTCTAATCAATAATAATATTAACTTTCTTGGGGAAAAGGATAAAGATTATATTTATAATAAATTTGATGGTTTTTTTAAAAACCCTAAACAAAATATTTCGGCCGATACGAAACTGTTATTTTTAGTTAATGCTTGTAATTTCATGGAAATAATTTTAAAAGCTCAAAATATAAACAAATTTTTTGATTTCACCACCAACACAGATTCAAAAATTAAAAATGATAATGAAAATGGAACAGAACTTTGTTATACCACAATATTATTACATTTTTTGTTTGAATTGTTGAAATTATATTTCATGAACAATGAAAAGGCTAAACAGGAAAATTTTCAATTAATTGAAAAAATTACAACTACATATGAAGCATTTAAAAAGAAAAAAATTGACATATATAATTATATCACAAATCAAAACCACTGCATGTAATAAAAGTGTCTTCTTATCTTTATAAAAGAAATTGAAATTTTTTTGAATATAAAAAAGGTGTGTATGTCTTATTTAGTATTATTGGGTGGATAACTACGTTTTATTTTTGTCTATATATTTTTTTTGCTAGTTATTCAATATCAGAATAATATAAATAGATAAGCTGGCACTTCATTTCATACTGATTGGTTTATACATGCACAGTATAACAGTTTTGGGTGGCAATTGTGGCAGTTTTTTTTCTAATGAAAATTAATATAATTTATTATAAATTTTTTGAAAATGATAGTTTGAAAATTTTGATAATTAAAAAATTGAAACATTAATATATGATTATAAAAAATGTCTGAAAGAAAGGGAATATTAGACCACGCCTTTATACTATTCGTGTTATTATTATCAAATAACAATGCATTGAATACGTGTCACGATGACAGTGAACAGCAAGATTACAATTGTTTAAAATATATCGAAGAAAATTATAATCATTTTCAGTATCTAGGAAATGTAACTTTTATCGATGATAACGGTTACTTCCTAATAATACCATACAATAATGATAATATTAATAACTTGGTTGCCGGATTAACCGATAACGTAAAAAATAAACTAGAAAAATTTCAAGGTAAATTAAACAACTCCTTTATAACATATTCCCAAATTGAAAGGCAAATTAATCATTTGAATAATTTAATAATAACTATTAATGGCACAGACGTTGTTAATCGCGGGTTTGATGGTGGCGAGGATAAAACTTTGATTTTCAATCATTATGAAAAATATGATTATATAAAACAATCAAGCAAAGAAAGGGGGTGGGTGGAATTTCCAAATTATCCTGGACATATATTATTTTCTAAATCATTTTCAGATTTTGGGTCTTGGTGCTTGATAACAGAAAAAATTAATGTTCTTCTGGGCCTACCTTGTTCAAATTTAACAACATATAAAGATGCAAATGTATTATATTTTTCTATTCAACAAACAATCACTCATGTATACCAACTCATCAATGAAGTAAACATTATGATGAACGGACATGTATCTTCATTTTTTTTACCATTTGTGGAAATGAACAAATTTTTACTTCCTATGCGTGAAAAACGAGCTTAAAGAAACATTATGGCCCCGTAGCATTTCCAATTCCAGACCAATTTTTATTATATTAAACATTTTCAAAGACATTTGTTCGAAGGGTTAATACCGTGCTTCTCTTTTTTGTTAAAATCCCCATTAAAATTAAAGGGGAGGATCATCAATTCAAACTATATAAAAACAAAGAAGGAAGTTTTTTCTAAAAGCCAATATCTGATCATTACAGAAGAAAAAAATAAATCATCTTTTTTTAATATTGACCCATTTGAAATATCAACGTGCAATACAAAATTGATACCAATAATATTATGCAATGAAAATGTTTGGAACCGCAACAATTATAATTATTTAGAAAACAAAACCAATGATATTACAGACTATCCTTTCTGGATAAAAAATATTTTCTATCTCTGTTTGTTGTGTTTGATGGTGCAAGCAGTATTAATGTTTACTACGATTATTTTATTTTTGGTTAATTATCCAAAATCTAGATTTTTTGTCAGTAAAGAAAAATTAAAAAAAAAAAAAAAAAATAGCAAATCATCTATTATAAATCAATTGGAGACCCAACAATTACCAACTCCATCCTCCCCCACCCACAATAATTGTTGTATCACCCCCCGCGTTGCTGTTTCTGGTTCCCCCAAATATTTTTCATCATTTTAATATAGTAATAATCCCCATTCCCCAGATAAAGCTTCTTCTGTGTTTTATGTTGATATGAATCAAACAGACAATAATCGTAAGACCCTTTCCTTTAAATCGCGTTCCTCTTCTTCGTGTATGCCAACCCCGCCCCCCCTATCCCCTTGCCTTTCCCCCCCCCCCCCCCCGTTTCTTCCTTTTTTCCATCGCCACCGCCGCTGTCACCACCACCACCACAACAACAACAACTACAAAAACCACCCAGAATAATTAGAGGGAAGAAAGACGAAGAAGAAAGAGAAATAAAAATGACAAGGTTCCCCGTTTTTTCAAAAAATGAAGTAGACGAAAATGGTTATATGGTTATAGAAGATATAGCTCTTCCATCTACATCATCATCCTTCGTTCCTTCACCAACGCCCCAACAACAATTTATACTTCATCCATTTGAAAATACTGCGAATATAGATAACACACTAAATAATGCTTTTATGCCATATTATAACTTATAATGAAATAAATCCATCCAAGCATGTATTTTATTAATATAATGACATTTAATAGAAAGTAAAATAAAATGTTATTAAATTATCGTTATCATCATCATCTATTGTAGAATTAAAAAGAAAAAAAAAAGATAATTCTATTATATCAACTAAAAACAATTGAATATGAGGATAAGAATCATTATTTTTAAGTTTTCTCTTAAAACACCAAACAAATAAAAACAACAACACAAAAGAATATTAAAAAAAAGAAAAATGATTAAATCTAATTTTTTTATTCCGAAAATTTTAGTATTGCCTCTTACTTTAAAAAGATAATCGAAATAGAACATAAGAGCAATAATTACGAGAAATACTACAGTATATAATATGTAAGTGATGAATTATTATTCAATTATTTTTCTCTCCAATATTGAAAAGTTGTATTAGAAATATTCGTTGTATTCTCATACTATAATTAATCAATTATTATCTTAATAGCGCTCGATCATTATGAGATATATATTATATTGTGTCTTCGTTTTCTGTGTTTTCGTAAGTAGGATTTTTGAAATTATGGAAATATTGCTCTTTATTCATCAGAGTATCACGATAAAAATCATTTTCTACATTTTTTCTATCTCTTATTAAATAATAAATTGTACCAATAAAAATGGGTGATACCAATATTAATTGGATGACCTTAATAATCATATTATATTTTGGTCCCATAAATCCTATTCCCACTGGAAATATAAATATTTCAGCTAAATAGTTTATAATGAAGATAATGGAAAGGATAAGACAAACAATTATAAATGATTGGTGAATATTCATCGTTTGTATTTTTTAATTCTAATAAAAAAATTTTAATCTAATAAATCTCGGTATCTACAAGAAACAATCACTGGGTAATAGTTATATTGTAGTTTTATATTTGCATTAGTAATATCATATACTGTTATTACATTTTTATTTATCTTATAATCAAAAGACAATTGTGTAACCTCATTTTTTGGGAAATTAACTTTTATAATATTATGTTCAATTAACACATTATGTAAAACAGAGATGATTATATTTTTGTAACATTTCAAAAACTCGATTCAATTTCATTATGAATTTTGGGCGTTCCGTATATTGAGAATAAAAAAATTGATTTAAATTGCTATAAAAATTTAAACATTTTCTATAATATATACCTAATAATTCATCATAAACAAATTCAAAGTAACAATCCTCGTTATAACTTTCCCACCCAAGGGATTTAATTTCTTCCGATTTTGGATATTCAGTAGGTAATACATCAAACACTTCTTCTAAATGCTCGTTATGCGATAAAAAAGTTATTCGATTCATTTAAAAATCTTTCAATTTGTTGTTTAATATTATTGTATGGTACAGAATGGATAGGAACGGGGATACGTAAAGTATAAACCTTATTTTCCTCAATATCATTATTATTATCAAAAATTTTGATAACACCTCCCCGATTGAGTGATACGGCCCTGTAACTTTGAACATTTATTCCTACTATATTATAATCAGATAATTGTATATCTAAAAGCTTAAAGACCATTTCCGCTTTCATTTCATTGGTTCTATTAAACATTGCATAAATGTCTTTTAAATAATCAAAAATAAGAGATTTGCTGACATTTGGATCCCTTGATTGTTCATCCAAATAAATAGATTTTCTTACATACACATTTGGATTGTTTAACGATTGTGTAAAAGAAAATTATGTGTATCATAATTTAACGGGTGATTTTGCCAGTCATAATAGATTTTATTGTCTTTGTAGCTGTTACTCTCATCGTCGCTGTCTGAATAATTTAACGGGTGATATAGCGATTCATAATAGATTTTGTCTTTATTAAAGCTGTTACTCTCATCGTCGTTGTCTGAAAGGGTTGAAACGCTCATGATTATTTATTTCTTTATTGCAAGTTAGCTAGTAGCGTACTTTGTTGAATTTTTGTATTGTTGGTGTATATAAAACCACAAAATTGTGTTAAAAATATATATTTTATCCTCTTTGAAACGAAGAAATATAATTATCAAATTAAGATTTACGGGGAAATATTTTACGCTTTAGATTATTATAATAAATGTTTTTTGGGGCTTGAAATGAATCATTGATTTTTTTTTATAAAAATAAACTCAAAATAAGACTTTTGAGTATAATTTAGTATTTTTTTTGGTCTTGTTTTGAACCAAAGATTATTTTCCTCGTCATCATTTATTATTGCGTTATTTTCATTTATCAAACATATACTTTCTTCGTCATTATCGCCAAAATACAAGGATTTCATACTTTTAAATCAAAATAAACTATTACTAAGTAAATAAATATATATAGTTATTTATAGATATGAAAAAAATATGAATCATAAATTATAAATTTAAAAAATGGAATTTGTTTATGCATTTATACGAATGTGTATGATATTATCAATATATTTGATTTTTGTAACAATAATTCATTTTTTTGCTGCTTCTTATGACAACTATATAGATAAAATCGTATTTTATATTTTACACAGTATACAGTTAGTTATGAATCTGAGTATATTCTTTTTTAGTGCATATATAGTCATTGATTACCAAAAGACGCCACGTAAATCCCTTATATATATTAAAAAATCTAAATAAAATGAATGAATGAATTCAAAATTAATATATATATATATATATATATATATATATATATATATATATATATATATATATATATATATATATATATATATATATATATATATATATATATATATATATATATTGAGTAAACCCCAAAATTTATTTATATTGTTACCTTTATCATGTATACCCAGACTTTAATTTCGCAATATGGTAATAACAATAATCAAAACCGACAACTAAATATTCAAATTAATGAACGCAAAGCAAGAGTTAATGATTCTAATTCTTTATATGAATCCATGACTTCATCAGATTTAATGTATAACGGAATTATCATTCAAAACAAAAACACACAAAAATGCAATGAAACATATATTCCATAAAATTTTTTGGAATATATCAAAATATGTGCGGAAGTGTTTATTGTTTAGGTATAAATAACCTAAGAAATAAAATACATGAATTTATACGGGATCATCATTTTGTTCCTCGTGGTTTATACGGGTCTATTTCGATTCAAAGAAAATATCTTGATTTACAACATTTTTGTTTAGATTTTGATTTAAAGGGCTGTGAATTTAAATTTGAAAGTAATACACTATTAAATTTGGAAGAATATATTTCATATTGTAAAAATAGAACTAGAACACCGGAATATTTTTTCATACATAATATTCGACATACATGTAAAAAATATAACGAAAATAATCTAATCTATGAAGTTTTATATTTAATAACCCAGGGCTTAGGTATAATTAACTTTTCTATATATATACTAGGAAAGGGTAAAAGTTTTAGTAATAGATTTCATATTGAAATTCCTTCATTGATAATGAGATATCATGATTTAATTTGTCTTTATGATATGTTACACGCAGCTATAGAAAACCATAGTTTTTTTGATCCAACAGCCAATTATAGTGTCCTCGGATCAGCAAAATATAGAGATTCTAATTTAAATGTAAATGAAATAGATTGCTCATATTTGCCTTATAGTTGCTACAAGGACGGGCCTTTATATCTGAGAGTCCTTTAATTGCTGATTTGGATAGTGCTTTTGATTTGTTTAATATTTTTAAGCCCATATCAGAGCATACAAAAATTTATTCCTTGAATTTATTTCTTCATAATGATAACTTGAATTCTTCATTAGAGCACGAGGAAGAAATCATACAAAGTTTTATAGAAAATGAAAATATATTTAGTGCACGTGAAATTGATAATGGCATTCAGGATTGGAAGAGAGAAGAAAGTGCTAATGTCTATAATAAAAATAATGCATGGAAAAAGACATTTAACCTTATTAGGTGGCCCAACAATAAAGAAAATTTAAATTCTTCTTGGTTTTTACCAAATTGTTCAAGCTCAAGTATGCATTTGTATACCCACGTTGGATATCTCGTCGATAGAACAAATTCTAATATCCGATTTAAAATATATAAGAGCATATTTCCTAATTTTAATGTAGTGAAATTTCAAGATATACCACATTTAAATATATCAAACTATCCAATAGTTTGGAATTGTATATGTAATGACAAAGACATTACATATTACAATAATCATCAAAAAGAAACCCATTGGAATATATTCATGTTAGAAATACCAAATTATAGTATATAAAAGATTCTTACAATACATGTTTTTTAAATGCCATTATTGGTGATGATTTTCAAATATATGAATACAAAACCGACGAAGATTTTCTAATTACAATAAAAACAAACCCGTATAATAATAATGTTATAAACGCCACACTTTTCGAAAACGACTTACTCTTTCCTTATAATTTAGAACACGTTTTGCAATTATATGATCGCGAAAAACTGAGACATACAATACATTTCCTTGTGTCAATATACTTTTTATTATTAAAACAATGTGATGATTTAAAATCACATTCATTATTATTATTAGAATGGATTAAAATGATTATAACTTATAATACTCAAAAAAGTAGAATTATCATTGAGGAATTTTTACAAATTTATTACCATTTAAATTACAAATATATCAGATTTCCAAACTTATTAAATTTAGATGACTCCATGAAATCTTGGGTCATCTTATGTATCAAACATCTATTGATAATTGAAAACATTATGGAAATCGAGGAGGCAATAAGTGTAATTAAAAATTATAATATATCTCAAACACAAACTTATGATTAAAACGAATTTGATAGTGATGACAACCACAAAGGTAGTTTTAATGATGAAATAGATTCTCAAATAATCAAACATTTTAATATACCACAAACTTTTACAATCCAAGGAGCATCAAGAAATATCATTATACCCAACATTATTATTGCTGCGATATTATTAGTCAAGAATGAATCTATATTATATGAATTAATAGCAATTTATCGGCCAATAATATTACTTGGCAATAGCAGTAGCTTTAATGAAGGGGGGGGGGTAAGGATAATAACAAAAGTATAACTAACAAAAATAATAATAATCGAAGCAAACAAAATAACAAAACTGGAACTATTAATAATAATATAAATAATGGTAAATTGGTAATTTGGGACGAATTTAGATGGAAAAAATGTTCGATTTCGTCTCTTTCTGTGGCTTCTATACCGCTCCATATACCAGAAATATATTATATTGCTAACATACGAAGTCATATATCAAATTTTATCGTTACCAAAATGAAAAAATTTAATGAAAACTTGAAGAAGAAGAAAAAGAATAATAATAATAATAATAATAATAATAATAATAATAATAATAATAATAATAATAATAATAATAATAATAATAATAATAATAATAATAATAATAATAATGATAATAATAATAATAAATTGAATCTAGAATTATTGACGAAAGAAGGAAGTATAATATTTTCTAATCGTATTCATTGTACAACTAATAAAAATACTGGATCTATAATAAATCAAATTATAAGCAAAATTGAAGCTTTTTGGAATGGAAGTAAAATACACAGCTTGCCACCAACATTTCTCAAACTTTTCGAAGACAGGTACATTTTAATTGGATTAAGTTTAAGTGGGAGCGATTCTTTGGTTCTCTTAAAACCAATACCTATGTACTATATAGATGACGAAGAAAAGAATTTTTCAATCAGTTACAGTAATTATCCGAAGAATAATTCAAATAGCTATGGGAATGGGGAGAAAGAGCATGACATCATAGATGATAATTTAAATGACGTAATGGAACTTATTCCCAAATATAAATTTTTACACAAAAAAATTTTTCCCATTGTTCAGAATGTCATAAGTAATATATCAGAAGAAGAAAAAATTGAAAATTACGAAAGGCTAAAAATTTTACACGATGAAAGAAAATCCATCGATAATCATTCACAAACCGAATGTTCTTCAATTCATGATCAAATTAAACAAAGCATGGTACATGGTCATTTTTTTGGTGATGGGGGAAATATTTTATGTTCATCAGAAATTTTAATGGCCAAAAAAAGAAAATTTGCAAATATGTCTAAAAGAGAAATGCATTTATATCTAACAAACGAATTGTGTAAAAAAAAGGAAACTATAGAGTTAATTAAACTAACCAAATATTTTATTTTGAAACAAATAGCTAATAGTTATAGTGATATGATGGATGTTGTAAAATTATTACCTGAAAACGAAAACCATGATATTTTAAAAATGATATATATTTATCTGAAAACTCCCCCAAAAGAACAAAAAAAAAAACACTGCAATATCGATAGAGATTTTAGCTATCTGTTATGAGCGCATATCAAAAATACACCCAAGTGGATCCAGTTTTCTTAAAGATATTCCCACAGATTCTATGAATATTGTAGAATGTAATTGTTGTTTAACTTTTACTTGTATTTCATTATTACAAACATTTAGTTATGATATATCGTCCTTGATATACGTATTAAAATTGATATTGCGGGCTATTTTTCATGGTGTTAGTTTAAAAAATAAACACCTTCATTTTTTTCTAGGAGAAACTAATTCAGGAAAAACTACATTTTTAAACCAAGTATTATCTGTTCTTGGTAATCATGCTGGAATTTTATCGTCACATACTATGAATCACTCTTCAACGATAGATCGATATCACGACCTTTCCAAAAGCTCAAATTTTGCAAAAGTTCTGGTATATGGATGGAATTGCCAATACACCATTTAATAGACAATTGATTAATCAAATAACTGGTAGTTCTCGTTTATTTATTCGATCAAATTATGAATCAGGTAATAACGTTAAACTCGCATCGACCATATTAATATTTGGTAACAATAAACCTCAATTCTCAGAGCAGTGTTCAGCTTTATTATCAAGATTAAGATTCATATCTTTTCGTTCTCGATTTGATTCTACTCTTCCCGTGAATTTTAAAATGGCTCATTTCCCCAAACTTTCATTGTATAATGATTATGATAATAAATTCCAAGTTGGAATGGCTGCATTATTTTTACACGCTATGTGTCACTGTACAATAAATTCTCCGTTATATTTATATGACTCCTTATTTGTTGGCGAATTGAAAATAACTCAAAATATACAAAAATCCACAGATATGTATTCACCCGTGACAGATATAGTTCATTTCATAATCACTTCTTGTAATTTAGAAGAAGACCCCTAATATCTAATTACACATAAACGTATATCTTATCTGTTATTATATTTGAATATACTTAAATATATAAATATAGCATCCGTATCTGATGCCATAATATTTTTATCAAAAAACTATCATACATCTCTTATTGATGATGAATTATTAATTTGTGATGATATATACAAAGATGGCCTAGAAATTCACAAAACCGCCGTTTTTCACGGACTCAAGGAAAAAGATTTAATGATAAACGACGAAAAGATTTCTGTTATAAATCCGAGGAGAATTAATAACAATGATAATACAATAGCAATATATGAAAATGATTTCAAACGAAAAAAACATGTGTAATTAAAAAATGGAGAATCAATTGGGGTTATCAACCCCACCATCTTCTTTATCATAAGTCGACGAAATAGATATCATTCCAATATTTCATCCATATATTCAAAATGGTGGTTATCCCTATATGAATAAAATAGATTCAAGAGATATAAATAACGTTTTTCAAAATAGAATAGCTACTTCAATTCCTACATTAAATTATGAAATTAATGATTACATTTTTTCAAATCCAAATTCAACACCAGAAACGCAACAACAACAAGATATTATGATGGATGATAGTATAAATTTTGATAAAAGTTTTTTGTCCTCATCCCAGCCAACAACTCAAAATAATACTGATAAAATAAAATTCATTAATCCTGATACGTTACAATCTTTGTTGCTATCAATTAATAGATTTTTAGACACGATGGATGTTCCTCCACCCCCGGTATTCATTCCCCCCACTACTAATAATATAAAAGTTAAAAGAGAGATTGAAAAGGTTTTACCTTTTGGGTATAGTTAAATTATAACAAGGAAAAAAATATGAATAATCACACTAAAACACAAGGACAATGAAAATAATTTGAGGTTTTTTTTTTATTTAAAAAGTTCATTTTTACACAGATCTTATGCACCTAAGTTTTTCAAAAGCATCGTCGTCGCTCGTAGCATAGATATGTATTTTGTACAAAGTATTTGTATCATCGTCTTGTTTATAATTAACACACTTAAATTTTTGGCCAGTCTTTCCACCCAAAGCTACTTCAGTTTTTGAAGCAATAATACTATTTCCTCGGTCTACCTCATCAAAACAAGAATCTGTTAAAACTTCTAATGCTTCTACGTGCGGGGTTGTACAATTACCAGCCGATATACCAAACACCAATATAGCGGTAGGATTCACTCTTTCCATTAGATCGTCATTATTAATTATTTCCCTGGGCTGAGAATTTTCACAAATTTTGATTTGCAACTGATTATCATTGGAAATTAGTCTGGAAAGCATATATGATGTGTGTTTTTTAGTTATAAACGAGTTGTCACAATTTACTCCAGCATATTCTTTAATCTGAATGGCCGTATCTCTGTTAGACATGATGTTATTTATGTAAATATGGAAATTTAGAAATTTGTTTTGAGGAGTATTTTCATAAAGCAGAAACAACTGTAAATCCTGTGGACTGGATAAATTAGGCTTATGATTTTTTCTGGTCAATTTCATTCCATTTATATAATTATCTACTGCAAAATAAACATCTCCTTGATTTTCTCTCGCATCAGTTAACTGTAAACTCATATATTTTTTATCCTCGTGTGTAATAAATTTATCCATTGTTAATTTCTATTAAAATGGGCAGGTAAGGCAAGTAATATTTGTAGGAGAGTATCCTAGGTCGTGTTCTATTTTACTTTAAAACAAGGGAGTTGGCCCCTTTATATATTGCTGTTGCTATAATATATATAATTTTCAAATTTTATAATTAATAATAATAATAACGATGTCATGTTTTCATTGGTTAAATAAAAAATGGTGATATTGCCAAATAAAAATGATGCTTACAACAGTTTTATACTTAATAAAAACCAAGACCAGTTTTGGATAATTGGAGGATATAACGATACTCACAACGATGAAACATATTTTTATATTTTACGCCCAACTTGTTATGCAATACAAGAAAAAACTATTTCAAAGCCCTTATCAAAAAACAGAATTGAACAAATAAAGGCATCAGAACTGAAGGAGAATCCTTATTTAGATATTAACAAATATCAAAATTTTATTAAGGATTTAAATGAAAATAGTGAAAATATTTCGTTTATGAATGTAAGTTATAAAATAGACAACGGTATCGTAGTGTTGAATGAAGATATAATAAGTGAAGTCTTGAAACTTTCAACAAATGTTATGCAAAATATTCATGACCACAATGAAGCAAAAACTATAGAGTATAATATTCATGAAAATATTTATAACACCGAAGAAACCATTTATAATTTTGAGGATATTATGTGTGGAAATATTAATGTTGTATGGTAAATGGGAAAATATACAAAATTCAATAAAATGAATGACGAGGATACTATATACCTCATAAAAATTCCATCTCAGAAAGAAATTCAGGAGAGAAAAGTAGTAGATTATCTTCCTTCCAGAAATACTTTATTTCGGGTCAGAGAAACAGAAATTCTCAAATATATCAAAGAAAACGTATATAGTTTTCCAAATGTATATGAAATTGAGAACCATTGAGATCGAAATCCTACTATACGATGTTTTAGCAGTTGTATGGATCCAATTGATGTATTTTTACTTCAGTCTAATGTAATAAAATATTGGGAAAATGCTATACAAAACATTAAGCTATTCGATACAATTTGGATATTTTTAATAAAAAAGGGAAAGGTTTGTTATAATGATGTTTGTTATTGTATAATTCCATCAGAACAAGAAATAATTAAAGGGAAAATAGATTTATTTGCTATACATAACCGCATTCGAATTATTATTGGAGATTTTATGAATTCTTTGGCTCCTATGGAAATAAAAACTGAAAATATTTCAGTTTATAATTTTCTGATAAATAATGATAGTAATATCTTAGAATTAAGAACTAAAAATAATACCCTTCGCCCAAACACGCTTTTAACCTCTATAAGAAAATCAATATTTACAGATTTATTTGATTTGTATGATAAAAAACACGTCCCCGAAAGAATTTGTTTAACCAATGATAATGAGATTTGCGTGTTAAATAAAGACGAAAATATATCTAATTGTGCCTATTTATGTACAAAAATAACAAAAAAGGAATTACAAAACAAAACCATTGAAAATCCATTATCAAATGATAAATTGTTCAGAGTAAAAAGTAATATTTTAAATATATGTTTGGGTGATTCAAATGTTTTTGACCATGGAACTAATGGGTTAAGTGTGAATATGTATAATATATCCAATGATTTAAAATCATTGGCGAAAAATAATGCTATAATTATAAAACAATTAGATGTCTATAAAGAAAATAATTATCACAAGGAAAGGGAAATCAACCAAGAAAATTTTAAACAAATTTTATTACAAGATTATCAAAATAGTTTGACTTCATTTCATAATACCAATGCTCTTCAGAAGCGTAGACGGGAAAGCAAAACATTTGAAACCAACAAAAAACTACGATACACAAAGATTGGTTGACTTATATATCATTGTCTTACAACAACCAATAATCATTTTAAAATCAATTAAATGAGATGACAATAAATAAAATAAAAAAACAATCAGTAAAGTGGGACTATTTCATTCCCTTTGTTTCGAGTATGATTAGATACGGATCCTTTTATTTTTATTTTCATTATCACTATCATCCTCTTCTTTTCTGTAAAGGGTTATATATTTGTTGATCCTTCTATCACTGGGGCCCAGGTTACAACTGTATAAATCCAATGTGTCATTATTGTGATTATAATTACTGCCCAAAAATTCTAGATTTTCATAACTCATCACATAATTATATATGTGTTTGTGATAATTATACATATCATCAACGGAACAAGGAAAGTAAGACTTTCCCAACGCGGACCCATAATCTTCAAACTTATATAATCGTAACTGTTGATCTCGAAAAAAATTTTGAGAATATGGAAAATATTTTGTAATAACATTTTCACACATATTAAAGACTTTATCATTTAAATAATTAGAAGATATGTGGTGATTTGACATAATATAATCAAACTTTACATCTATATTAAATAACGTATTTATATATGTTTCATTTGTTAAAAGTTCTGGTTTAGATATAACTACATATATCTCACTAATAATCTTTTTGTCCTTTAAAATATATTCTATCCAATTTTGTTTTTTTATTAACTTTTTAGATAATTCTACCGTGTTGTCGTCGTAGAAAGTATAATGTGAACAATAATATAAATCGAGCATTGAAAATATATATACTGGATACCTTTGGGGGTCGATGTTTGGCATATTATGGATATTTAATTGTCTCCGCTTTAAATGATTGGTTGCTACCTTAGATATACTTTTATCAAATCTTAAGTGATCTTTTTCGTTCAACATAATAACATTTGGAAGCCCATCAAGTAATACATGAAACATATTTGAAATATATGTATTAACTGCTTCTCCGCAAAGGGCGCCAAATTTATCATATATTTCCAGGCACAAATTTGCGTGCATATCATAAGAAAATAATGGCACCGTGTTTGGTGTTATAAATAATTTATCTTCATATTAATTCGGTTTATCATTTTTCCGCGCATCCAAATAATTATATGAGACTCCTATATTTAAAATTTTCTTTAAATTTGTCCATGAAATCGTCTGGTGCATCTTTTATTTCCTTTTTTTTAATAAATTCACAAATAAGTTTAAAACACTTTTTCATTGTATCCCTCCGTACAATACAAACATCGAATCCATTTTTTTAAAATATATTCAAATATATCTTTTCTGTGGTAATTTTTATATAAATTTGTAGTTCTACATAAATCAATATTAAAATTTGGAAAAAATTCTTTTATATTTTTAAAATTACTTAACACACAAGCTTTATGAATAGTCTCCAAATTTCGATCATATTTATTAAGTAATATAAAGGCCTGTAAAAATACAACATTCAATTTCTGGTTATCTTTTAAAAAAACTATATCAATTTTATTATATAAATATATCAATTGTCCATATGAATTATTATTTATAAAATCAGCAAATGCTCTACGATTATCGTAGAATTCATAATAACAACCATCTTTAAATGTCAATAATTTTTCTTTAATACAAGAAAATTGAATGGGATAGGGGATTACCATCGTTATATAGACACAATCTTTAAAATTTCTACCGCGCACTGCTGTTGTTACATGTTCTACACCATATCCACGAAAAATTTTATCATTGCTAGTAATTTTATATTCATCCGAAACCTGATAGTAAACATCGCCATTTTTCTTCTTTAATAAAAACATGGTCTTTATAACTAAATGTTTAATTCAAGAGAATTGACCGATCAATATATACATGTATAATATATATATCTCTTGTTTTTGTTATATATATATATATATATATATATATATATATATATATATATATATATATATATATATATATATATATATATATATATATATATATATATATATATATATATATATGTATATATATATATAGGAAAAACAAATAATAATATTTTTTGTTTATTTAATATAAATTATTTTTATTTGAATTTCATACAAAACAACGGATTCCTAATTAAAGGATTAATTAAAAATAAAAAGATAAGCAACGATTTCACACAAATAACATAATCATAACCCAATTCATAAATTTAGTATAGGAAACGTAAAACAAACCACTTATAGTTACGTTTTAATAAAAGCTTGATAATATTTAGTTTGAATGCATTCGAGGTGGAATACAGACCCACACTCAATACACTGATTATACATTAACCTGGATTTCTTATCCTTTTTCATAATTGTATTAAGGGTCTCGCAAGTTTTACATCTTATAAATTTCTTTACATAGGACCTTGAAATATTTTCCATATCATTTAATGTATACTTCCCACGCAGGACCAATTCATTCTTAGAGTTTATACTTGTATTAATACAACCAAGTTCAGATGAAATATATTGTAAAACGTGTGCATTTTCTCTATTCAAATTATAACAGGTTTCAAAAAAATTTGAGTACAAAGTTTTTTTCCCGAATAAAACAATGCAGGTTTTTTTATTTTAAACTTTTTATTTGTTTTGTTTTTTTCGTTTATGGGTAGTTTGCTTAATACAAAATTTAACATATCTTCATAACTATAATCGTCATTGCAACTTTTTTTTATGTTGATATCATTTAAAAACAATTTTGTCTTTATTTTTCTTTGTTTTTTTTATATTTTAAAAAATTATCTGCATCCTCCATAATTCAAAATGAATAAGCAAAATATGAGTAATTCTTTCTTATACCACTATCCTAATTTATTAAATAAAAAGTCAGAACACAATAAAGAAAATCCAACGTTATTATCAAAAGGTGAGGACAATATCGAGGATGATTTATCTGAAGATTTTTTTCAAACCAATTTATCGGGCTTTGTAGAAGAATCGCCTTTAGCGCCTGTTCTTTTTGTAATTGACTTCGATAATACTCTAGCTGTGTATGACGATATGTATATTTTAGAGAATAATTGTACTAACAATCTATGGAGTACTTATACTCGCCCCTTTATGCTAGAATTTTTAAATTTTATTAATTCTGGTAACACAAATAATGTGATTATTATGTGGACAGCAGGAACAGATTTATACATTAAGCAAAATCTTATATTATTGAATATTGCACATCATTTTGACCATGTTTTATCTAGAAAACATTGTCAAGAATCTAGTTTGAAATATAAAGGTAAATGTAAATCGCACGCCTATCTTGTATCTTTGTTTCCCCAATATAAACGTATGCGATCAATTTTAATAGATAATTATGCACACAAAAATGGGTCTTCTACTGGTTATACAGAAATATTATCAGTTAAACCATTTGGACTTTTAGATATTATAAAAATGTATGGGGCTTATAATATAAATCCTCTACATATAAATGATATTGAGAGTTTCATCATTTCTAAAGGGAAAGAAGGTACTAATTTTGTTACAAACAATTCACGCGGAAATAAAAAGGACAAAGAAAGTTTTTTTTTTTGGTGATATAACTTTATTGAATGTCATATTATTTTTAAAGGAACGTTTTTTTGATTTATATTTTACAGGGGCAAATGATGATGTTAACCCTTTCCAAT
>NC_090740.1:105427939-105432939 GCF_036898095.1 Palaemon carinicauda | reverse complement strand
CGATGTACTTTGTAAGTTTGGCAAGAAGTACACGCACGGACCCAATCCTTAGCATCCTTAGAAATGCCGTGCCAAATGAACTTTGCATTCAGCAGCTGTGCAGTAGAACGGCACGAGGGATGTGAAAGGCCGTGGATGAAATCAAACACCTGTCGGCGCATGGGAGCAGGAATCCAAGGTCACGGTCTACCATTACTGAAGTCACAGAGGAGGGTGGTGTTGGAGTCTTCGAGGGGAAAATCCTCCCAACGGAGGGACGTGCAGGATGTCCTGCAAGCTTGATACTCTGGATCCTGTCGTTGGGCTTCAGCCAGGGCGTTGTAATCCAATCTCAGTTGAACGGCAGCCAACGTGTTTCTTGACAGGGCATCGGCAACGGGATTTATTTTCCCAGGGACGTATTGGAGGGTGCAATTGTATTCAGCCACTGCGGAGAGATGTCGGCGTTGACGGGCGGACCAGGCGTCAGACTGTAGAGTGAAGGCGTGCACCAGAGGCATGTGGTCTGTACGAATGACGAAGGGTGTACCTTCTAAGAAATGGCGAAAGTGACGGACAGCCAAGTGCACCACCAGCAATTCTCGATCAAAGGTAGAATAACCCGATTCTGCCTTGGACAGTTTTCTGCTGAAGAAGGCCAATGGGCGGGGCGAGCCTTTGACCACCTGCTCGAGTACTGCACCAATAGCGACGTCGCTGGCATCGGTGGAGAGAAGGAGAGGGGCGTGTGGGATAGGAAAAGTGAGAGCCGCAGCAGTTGATAGGGCCTTCTTTGCATTGCAGAAGGCTGCTTCTTGAAGGGGACCCCACTTCAGGTCCTTTGGCTTGCCTTGAGGGAGGCGTAGAGGGGAGCAAGAGGGGCGGCAATGGCTGGCAGAAAACGGTGATAATAGTTGATCATGCCCAAGAATTCCTGCAGAGCTTTGACGATCGACGGCACGGGGAAATTCTGAACGGCTGCTACCTTCTCAGGGAGGGGATGGACTCCTTCAGGAGTGATACGTTTGCCCTAAGAACGACACTTCGTTGGCGCCAAGGTTACACTTGTCGTACCAGACTACAAGGCCGTTTTGTTGCAGGGCGGGTCAAGCACGATGCGCAGGTGACGGAGGTGTTCCTCCTTTGAGGAGGAGAACACAAGTATGTCGTCCACATAACATACACAGAAAGGGAGGTCCTTTAAGATGCCATCCATGAGACGTTGAAACGTTAGCCCCAGCATTACGAAGGCCAAAACAGGAGTAATTGAAGGTGTATGTGCCAAACGGGAGTGGTGATGGCGGTCTTGGGGATGTCTTCTGGGTTCATAGGCACCTGATAATACCCCTTCAGGAGGTCGAGCGTAGAGAAAACCTTTTGCTTTGTGCAAGTAGGAGGTTACATCGGAAATGTTTGGGAGGGGGTTAGTGATCCGGTTCTGTTTGCATGTTCAGGCGCCTGTAAATCCCCACACTGCCGGATGGAGCCGTCTTTCTTCAGAACGATGTGTAAGGGTGACGACCATGGGCTGGAGGCCTTTTGGGAAAGGCCCATTTTCTCCATTTCGGCGAACGTCTGTTTGGCGGCTGCCAATCGTTCCGGTGCCAGACGTCTGAATTTTGCCAAGACTGGGGGTCCCGTCGTCTTGATATGGTGATAAATACCGTGCTTGGCAGGAACCGTGGGCGTTTGGCGAAGTTCTGGACGGAAAACTTCCGGGTACGACGTGAGGAGGTGGGCATAGGCATACGTGGCTGGGTGCGCTGATGTGGAGAGCGAGGTTAGAGGGGGTGGGTTGAAGAGGTGTCGACAAATATGAGTCTGGGTTGACCAATCGTCGGTGGGCGACATCGACCAAAAAGGTGGAAATGAGAGAGGAAATCCGCACCGAGGATTGGCATTGTGATGTCAGCAACGAGAAACTTCAAATTGAATTTACCGTTTCCGAACGATAATGTGAGGCTCTCGTAACCGTAGGTGGGTATCGCAGATCAGTTGGCAGCTACCAAGCGGACGTCGGCAGATGTAGACAGACTACGTTGTGCCTTGAAGAGTTTCCTTGGCAAAAGAGAACGACAAAGCACCCGTGTCTACCAAAATCGCACGCCCGTTCCTGCATCCTGTAAAAAGAAAAGATTAGAAACATGGGAGGCCACCGCCACAGGCGATGGCCTACTTACACGTTTTTTGGCTACTGACAATCTTTGGCACATTTCTTCAAATCTGAAGTGGTAGTAGCAAAACTGCGGCAGATGGGAGGTAGTAAGTGGCTGTAGAAGTCGTTCGTTGGGGCGCGTGCGATTGGTGGGGTGGTGAGCGGCTTTGTCGCCGCCTCGGCACGTCACGGGGGTAGGCGTGTATGTCCTACGGCATTCATGTCAGATTCGGTTGACGTTGAATAGGCATCCTCGTCGTCAGGGGGTGGAGGCGTTGATGGAGGTCTTGAAGTGGCTGTCCATAAGGACGTCGGCTTTGGTCATCAAGTCCTTTATGGGTAAACTATCGACATCGGGTATGGCAGCCGCGCACAGGTTCAGGTAAACGGCATATCCAAAGGGTACGGAGTAGGTTCACCTCACGGAGGAGAGCCGTCTGTGGCAGGTTAAAGGCGAGCGATACTGGTCATTTCCCTGAGGGCAAGCGAAGCCCTTTGGTCCCCCAACGGTTGTTGCGAGAGCTGAAAAACCTTTGCTATACGGGCGGCTGGCAACGGCAAGTACTGCTGCAGAAGGTATGATTTGAGGTCGTCATACGCTATTGGGGTGTCTCCTTGTTCACAAGGCCAGTCGGATATTTCTGGGAAGGTGTCCTCGGGTATCGCCGCGAGAACATAATCCGCTTTGGTGGTTGAGCGAGTCACGCCCCTGATACGAAACTGGACTTCTGCGCGCTGAAACCAAGCAAACGCCTCTCCGCTGGCAAACGATGAAAAGTTTGAATGGAGCGACCGCAGCACCAACTGCCGTAGAGTCCGTCATAGTACCAACGATGAAGGGGCGAGGGGTGGGGGTGGAAGGCAGTGGGAGCGAGTCGACTTCCGGGGTCACCAATCTGACGGGCCGAGAGAGGATATGAACTCAAAGGCAGATTGGAAACGACTGAGTTATTTATTAAGGAACACTCTTCTTTATATACAAAATCTCAAGGCAACAGGACATGACCTTTCCGAGAGACAGAATAATGTTACTGAGCAAAACGGAGACATTATCATTCAGGTTCTTTTTAGTGCGAGGGAAGAGTGCAGATACAAGCATAATAATATACAAAATAATTATGTACAATTGTGTGACACACGGTTGGTACAAACTATTGACAGACAGTTACTGAATATCATTCCTTCACCCACGCACCTTTACGCTATTGCCTAACATAGTGGTACTTTATACTGCAATCAGATATTCTTGTTTGATTGCTAAATTTTAATTACTACTGTTAAACTGAGGTGACCATCATATTATAGGGGAAAAAATCACAATGATTGTATAATCACGTCTTTGTCTTATATCTTCAAAATTACTAGAATTTTTTCATTAGGAATAAAAAAAAAATATAAGAATTAAAATTCTTCAGTTTTTACAAGTAAAAATTATATTTCCGTTTCTCTATTTGACTCTTCACAAAATTTAGATTTTGTCATGTAGATGATTTAATTCACATTAAAACTCCAAACTTTGTTACATATGTTTTCTGTTTTCTTTTCTTATTATACTTCTGCATTTCAAAATAAAGCAAAAATAATCAATTCGAAAATACACGATTATATCGACACGGTTATTTTCAAACAATATTCAATCAATGTATCTTTATATATGTAACTTCTCGTAAAAAAAAAAAAATAAATAAAATAATAATTGTTGAAAAAAGGTCAAATTAGCCAGTTGTAAAAGATGAAACTAAATCACTATCAAAACAATGGGCCTATGAATTTATTTGCGATAAGAAAGTCATCGTACACATAGAGCTGGATTCTCTCTCTCTCTCTCTCTCTCTCTCTCTCTCTCTCTCTCTCTCTCTCTCTCTCTCTCTCTCTCTCTCTCTCTTAATTTCATCTAAGGAAACCAAAGCCTTTTCATGGTATGCAAATGAAACATTAACTTTGTCTTCGTCCTGCCTGGAATTTGCTAGTAAGAAAGGAAATAGTTCAAAACATGAAGTCGCTTATCTTTTATTCAATCAAATTATTTCGAATTCATTAAACACATCCTTCTTTGAATGCGAGTTTCCGTTCAATTATTCCAAGATCTTTACATAAACAAAGGTGAACAATTGAAATTTGCATAAGAGAAATAATTAGTTCTTTGTGTTGCATGTACGGTTTATAATTATACCATCAAATGTGTAATAAAAGATTATTAAATATTCTTAAGATTGCTTAAATTGAAAATATACTGAAAATAAAAGTACTGACTTATGTGCAATTATGTGTTTTTTTTTGTTTTTTTTTGTTTTTTTTTAACAGATTGTGTTTGTCCAATCAGTAATTTTGAAAAAAAAAAGAAAAAAAAAACTTTCAATGACATATAACTTTTTTTTCTGAGGACACTTAGTGAGATAGTAAGGCCCTGGTACAAGGGGAAGAACATACGTTCGATTCAATGGCAGCCAAATGCATCAGATAACACTATCATATAATGCCTCCTACCACTACAGTTATAGGTGTACTGCCTAAGTATCGTTACCTAAGATACTTATGCGGTTTAGGGTCAATATTCTATTGTATTTCAAGGAATAAGAATAAATTTTTAAGGATTATGGACCACCTCTGGGTTAGGTGTCCTTCTCTAAGGATAATAGCAATCAGCCCTCTGTAGAAGTCCCAAAAATTTAATTAAAAGTTAAATTTTGTTGACACACATGTCGGAAAAGACACAATATAGTCAACTTCCCACATTCTCCTCTGGAGACAAAAAATTAAGTAGGGAGAGAGAAACTAAGCTCATTTTCTTAAATGTAATGCATGAGGTAAATTTGAGAAAATAATTGAATTCTAGCTGATTTTTTTTTTTTAAGTAAAGCTAAAG